>NC_057798.1:134977756-134996662 GCF_018294505.1 Triticum aestivum
TGCTTGTCACACCCTAGCTAGTCATGCATTAGAGTGTTGCATCATGTTTACTCATTCATCAGAAACTTGAAATGGGGATGACAGAACCCCCAGTCCCCTCTGAAACCAACTAGGGTTTACTAAAATAATTTTCAATGAACCTGAAATGCCCTTCTAAAATGCCCATCATTTTTGCCTTGGTTCAGAACCTCTGCCAAAAGTGGTGCACATTTTCCTAGGCCATCCTAGGGTTTTTGAATTAAATCATAACTATTTGAATTTGGGCATTTAAAATAATATAAAATATTTAAATGCTCAAGTATCTCCAAACTAAAATGTTTCATGTTGGAAATAATCCAACTATGGACCAGGAGTAGTTTGGTGATTTTTGGAGTTGCCTAGGTATTTTATTTAATTCAACAAAGTTGCATATATATTAAATAAAAACAGAAAACAGAAAAGAAAAGGGAAGACTTACCTGTGCGGCCCAGCCAGCCGGCCGGCCCAGGCAGCAACCGACCCAGCCCAGCACTGTAGCTCCCCGTCGTCTTCCTCCCCACGCCCCGAAGCTGCTGCGTGCTCGCGCGCGCGCGGCCGCGCGGCCACCTCCTGCTTGCCGACGCCCTCCTGGCCGCGTGGACGACGCCCGCAGCCCGTCCCGATCCTCCCTGCTCTCTCTCACTCTCCCCCGGTTCTCCCTCGCTCTCTCCCTCTCACGGCCGAAGCACACCGTCGCCGTCGTTCGCCTTAGCCACTGCCTCCGACCACCCCTCGCTCCCCCGACAAGCTCAGAAGCTCCGCCTCGACTCCCTCTTCCTCCCCACCGCTCCACGGGTCCCCGGAAGCCCTGCATCGCCGCCACGTCGCCGTTCCCCTCTTCGGGCTCCGATCACCGTCGCCGACGAATTCGCCGTCTCCAGCGCGTCCCCGAGCCCGTTTCGACGCCCACTGCAACCGCGGTGAGCTACGCCACCGTTTCCCCCTTCTTCCCTGCTCTCTCCCGACCCCTAGGCCCTAGCCCCACCGCGGCCGAAAGCTTCACGCCGCCGGCGATGTCGCCGTCGTGGCCACGATCGCCGTAGCGCCCAACCGAGCACGCCATCGTGCTCCACATCTCACTAGGAGCACGTAGCACGCTCAAACACCCCCCCTAACGCCCTGCAACACCGTTCCCGTGCACGACCGAACCCCGGCGGCCGCAGCCGAGCTCACCGCCGTCAACTCCGGCCACCCCGACCCCAACGGACTCCGCCAAGAGCCGTGGGTCGTCCTCAGCTTCACTCCGGTGATCGCCGCGTTCCATTTGATGGCCGAAACGACCAAAACCACTATCGCCGCCGCACTGTTGGTCGCCGCTGGCCAGAACTCCGGCGAGCTGACGTGTCCTAGTTAATTAGCCACTAAACCACCACCTACTGACGCTGACAAGTGGGCCCCAGGGCTTAGTCAAAGCTAACCAGCCCGGGTCAACACGGGATTAGCCCCTGTGTCACTGACGTGTGGACCCCACACGTCAGGTTTGACCCGAGCCAGCCCTGTTGACCTGCTGATGTCACTGTGACGTCAGGCTGACGCAGTAAATGATATTTCTGGATTTAAATTAAATCAGGAAATTCCAGAATATTATTTAAACTTCAAAAATTCATAACTTTTATTCTGTAACTCCAAATTGGACAAATTATATATGAAAAATGATCAGAAAAATCCAATCTATCCATCTGTACTATTTTCATGCATGATCAAACAAGTTAAATTGATGTTTTAATCAGAACAAGGAAAAGCACTTTAAAAGGCCATATTTGAATTTAAAATTTGAATCTTTGATTCAAATTTGTTCAAATCCTTCTGGCTTTAGTTGCATTAGCCCAACACACTCATATTGCCATGTTTCATGCATGCATCATATTGTTGCACATTGTTTGGTGATGCCTGTGTATCGTTATCCTTTGCGACAGGTTCTGTTCCCGAGGAGTACCCTGTTTACCCTAGCGAAGAACCGTATCCGTGCATCGAACCATCAGGCAAGCAACCAACCATTTGATCATATCGATACAATCCCATGTTCTCGCTCCTGCTCTCTTTTACTGCATTAAGACAACGCGATTCAAACTGCTGTGTGCTACGGTAGTTGAACCCATTTCCTCTGCATGACCTGTCATTGCCACAGTAACTAGATGAAACCCACTAGCATGTGTAGGAGTTGATTGAGCCATATGTATGTGTTGTTCCTACCTTGCTATGCCTGCTATGCTTAGAGTTGTGTCAGGTCTGGTTCATCTGGGGGATGGGCTAGAGTGAAATGATTATGTCGGTAATGAGAGTGGTGTGGTGAACACGATTTGGTAAAGGTATCGATGAGAGGCCATGTAGGAGTACATGGTGGGTTGTTTCATTGAAGCCGACCTTAAGCACTGAGATCTGTATGTGTGATTTAAGAATCAGCTACTACCATGCATTGGGCCCGAAACCAATGGACCCTCTCGACTTCTTATTCACCCTAGTTCTCTGTCCAGGAGTTGCAAGTAGTTTCTGGTGTTTGTAGCCTACTGGAGGCCGTGGACAGCGCTGACCGTAGGGGTGGGCTGTGATGCGGTAGGTACGTGGCCGGGTGTACCGAATACCCGTTAGGTATCTCGGGAACCCTGTTCACATCGTTCGGGGCCGTATGGGAAACCTCGGCCGGACTCCCTGCGGATGGAACCTGAATAGGCGATAAACCTGGACTAGAGGCTTAAGTGATTAGGTAGGTCGTGGCCGACACCCACGTTGGGCTTCCGCTTGAAGGTTGCCGAGTACATGTCGTGTAAACGACGGTAAGTGGTGAGAGCGTGTATGAAGAAGTACCCCCTGCAGGGTTAACATGATCTATTCGAATAGCCGCGTCCGCGGTAAAGGACTACTTGGTTGCCTATACAGTTCATAGACAAGTAAATGGAAACTACTAAAAGCCTCAAGATAAGTGTGAGTGCCGAGGATGGCTCTTCCGTAGGAAGACGGAGGTGGATCCTCGGTAGTGTATTGAAGTGGTGAGTAGTGGACTCGTGTGCGCAAAACTATTTCAAATGGAGTATCGTAGGATAGCCTAGCCAAGAGTCAAAGCTGGCTTGCTGCAATAACTCCACCAACCCTTCTTGATACTATGCATGTATGTAGGATCTGATGTAAGTCTTGCTGAGTACCTTTGTACTCATGTTGCTATAATCTACATTTTTACAGAAGACGCTGCAACCCCTTCTGATGGGTTCTATGTAGACGTTGACATCAACGAGTAGGCTATAGACCCAGGTGGTGACCCTGAGCTTGTGAAGGACCACATAGTATAGCCAGGCTTTCCAAGCCTCCTTTATTTTACTAGTTGTCTGTACTCAGACAAGTTACTTCCGATGTTGGCTTGTATGATTGTATGACTTGTATGTTGGGTCGTGAGACCCGTACCTTTGTGTGTATGTTATGTATGGCTCACTGAGCCTTAAATAAAGTACTTGTGTCGTAGAGTCATGTTGTGATGCTTCGTTGTATTTGCACATATCGAGCATATTGTGTGTATGATTGAAATGCTTGGTATGTGTGGGATCTGACTATCTAGTTGTTTATCTTTAGTAGCCTCTCTTACCGGGAAATGTCTCCTAGTGTTACCGCTGAGCCATGGTAGCTTGCTACTGCTCTGGAACACTTAGGCTGGCCGGCATGTGTCCTTCTTCGTTCCTGTGTCTGTCCCTTCGGGGAAATGTCACGCTTTGAGTACCGGAGTCCTGTTAGCCCGCTACAGCCCGGTTTACCGAAGTCCTGCTAGCCCAGTGCTACAGCCCGGACCCACTTGCTGATGACCGACACGTTCGAAGCTGGGTCATGGATGCCTGTCCCTGTAAGTCTGTGCCACTTTGGGTTTACGACTAGTCATGTCAGCCCGGGCTCTTTATCATATGGATGCTAGCGACACTATCATATACGTGAGCCAAAAGGCGCAAACGGTCCCGGGAAAAGGGTAAGACGACACCCGTGGGGATACCGTGCGTGAGGCCGCAAAGTGATATGAGGTGTTACCAGCTAGATCGATGTGACATCGAGTCGGGGTCCTGACATTGCTTTACGTAGGGTCCAAGTCCTCTAGATCACGTTCGTCCCGAAAATCACGTTCCCGAAGGTTTCATTCCATTTGGACTCCGTTGGATATTCTTTTTCCGCGAAACTCTAAAATAGGCAAAAAAACAGCAATTCTGGGCTAGGCCTCCGGTTAATAGGTTAGTCCCAAAAGTAATATAAAAGTGTATAATAAAGCCCAATAATGTCCAAAACAGAATATAATATAGCATGAAGCAATTAAAAATTATAGACACGTTGGAGACGTATCAAGCATCCCCAAGCTTAATTCCTGCTCGTCCTCGAGTAGGTAAATGATAAAAACGGAATTTTTTATGCGGAATGCTACTTGGCATGGTTTTTAATGTAACCCTCTTAACTGTTGTATGAATATTCAGATCCGATAGATTCAAGATAAAAGATTAATATTGACATAAAAATAATAATACTTCAAGCATACTAACTAAGCAATTATGTCTTCTCAAAATAACATGGCCAAAGAAAGTTCATCCCTACAAAATCATATGGTTTAGTCATGCTCCATCTTTGTCACACAAAATACTCAAATCATGCACAACCCCCGTTTCAGCTAAGGAATTGTTTCATACTTTAGAATTTTCAAACTCTTTCAACTTTCACGCAATACATGAGCGTGAGCCATTGACATAGCACTATATGTGGAATAGAATAGGGTGGTTGTGGAGAAGACAAAAAGGGAGAAGATAGTCTCACATCAACTAGGCGTATCAACGGGCTATGGAGATGCCCATTAATCTCTACCTAATAATAAAGCAAATTGGGTTTCCGCCGTCCGTCATGCACTTTTGTAGAAAACCCCCTGCATTTTTCATGAATTAACCCGCAGTACACACTTAAGTCATAACCGAACCATTATTTTACATTTTTACGGAACCCCCCTGACGTATTAGATAATTCACCCACCGATCATATATAAGTCAAACAAATGTTTTTCTAAATTATTCATATCTTTTAAACCGTAACTCCGATTTTAACATGTTATATATGAAAATTGATTAGAAAAATGTGTAGAATCTGAATATGATGTTATTTTGTTTGTTAAATATTTTTAAATATTATTTTGGAAGATATTTAAGTCAAACAAATATTTTTCTTAATTATCCATATCTATTAAACCGTAACTCCGATTTTACATGTTATATACGAAATTTGAATAGAAAAATATGTAGAATTTGAATATGATGTTAATTTTACCTATTAAATATTTTAAAATATTATTTTAAAAGCAAACTTGTAACCTATAGGGCACGTCCGTTTTTCTTTTGTACCACGACGATCTGGATTGCAAATAAACAACCACTAAAATCATAAAGAGACGAAAGAAAACATCGATAACCACACATGAGCACCTTTGAAAAAACTGGCAGGGGAAAAACAACATTCAAACACACTTTGGTTTGTGCGAACACTGAGGCCACTGAGGGTGAGAAGGAGGATAAGCGGCAACATAAAAATGATGCCTCGCTAAAATAAAGTGCATGAACATATTATGGTTATTGGGTTAAGAGTGTGTGTTATTTTTTTTCTCCCATTGCAACGCACGGGCTCTTTTGCTAGTAGATATCAATGTGAGGAGTAGGGATTGCCATGCAACGGATGCACTAGAGCTATAAATGTATGAAAGCTCAACAAAATGCAACTAAGTGGGTGTGCATCCAACTTGCTTGCTCATGAAGACCTAGGGCATTAGAGGAAGACCATTGTAGGAATATACAAGCCAAGTTCCATAATGAAAAATTCCCACTAGTATATGAAAGTGACAAAACAAGAGACTCTCTATCATGAAGAACATGGTGCTACTTTGAAGCACAAGTGTGGTAAAAGGATAGTAACATTGTCCCTTCTCTCTTTTTCTCTCATTTTTTTCTTTTTTTGGGCCTTCTTTTTTATGGCCTTTGTCTTTTTTTTCCTCACTTGGGACAATACTCTAGAAAATGATGATCATCACACTTCTATTTATTTACAACTCAATTGTTACATTTCAATAGAACAAAGTATGACTCTATATGCATGCCTTCGGCAGTGTACCGGGATGGGCAATGATTCGTGAGTGACATGTATGAAAGAATTATGAACGGTGGCTTTGCCACAAATACTATGTCAACTGCATGATCATGCAAGGCAATATGACAATGATGAATGTGTCATGATAAAAGGAATGGTGGAAAGTTGCATGGCAATATATCTCAGAATGGCTATGGAAATGCCATAATAGGTAGGTATGGTGGTTGTTTTGAGGAAGTTATATGGTGGGTGTAATGCACTGGCAAAAGTTGCGCGGTACTCGAGAGGTTAGCAATGGTGGAAGGATGAGAGTGCGTATAATCCATGGACTCAACATTAGTCATAAGGAACTCACATACTTATTGCAAAAATTTAAAAGTCATCAAAACCAATCACTACGCGCATGCTCCTAGGAAGGAGGTTGGTAGGAGTTAACCATCGCGTGCCCCCGACCTCCACACAAGGGAAGACACTCAAAGAACATCTCATGTTTCAAATTTGTTACGCAACGTTTACCATACGTGCATGCTACGGGACTTGCAAACTTCAACACAAGTATTTCTCAATTTCACAACTACTCAACTAGCATGACTCTAATATGAATACCTCCATGTCTCACAACAATCATCAAGCATCCAACTTTTCTTAGTATTCAATGCACTCATAAGAAAATTTTAATTTCGCAATTATGACAAATTAACATGTTGTTTTGTAAGACTCTCAAAATGATATAAGTGAAGAATGAGAGAACAATAGTTTCTATAAAACAAATCCACCACCGTTCTCTAAAAGATTTAAGTGAAGTACTAGAGAAAAAACTATATAGCTCAAAAGATATAAGTGAAGCACATAGAGTATTCTAATAAATTCTAAAATATGTGTGGCCCTCTCAAAAGGTGTCTACAGCAAGGATGATTGTGGTAAACTAAAAAGCAAAGAATCAAATAATACAATACGCTCCAAGCAAAACACATATCATGTGGTGAATAAAAATATAGCTCCAAGTAAAGTTACCGATGGAAGTAGACGAAAGAGGGATGACTTCCGGGGCATCCCAAAGCTTTGGCTTTTACGTCTCTTTAGATTATCTTGGGGTGCCATGGGCATCCCCAAGCTTTGTCTCTTGCCACTCCTTGTTCCATAATCCATCAAATCTTTCACCCAAAACTTGAAAACTTCACAACACAAAACTCAACAGAAAATCTCATAAGCTCCGTTAGCGAAAGAAAACAAAACACCACTTCAAGGTACTGTAATGAACTCATTCTTTATTTATATTGGTGTTAAAATTACTGTCTTCCAACTTCCCTATGGTTCATAAACTATTTTACTAACCATAGAATCATCAAAATAAGCAAACAACACCTGAAAAACAGAATCTGTCAAAAATAGAACAGTCTGTAGTAATCTGTAACTAACGCAAACTTGTGGAACGTGAAAACTTCAAACAAATTAGGAAGTTCTAGATAATTTGTTTATTGATCTACATCAAAAAGAATCAACTAAAAATCACGTTCTTGTGATTTATTAAAACTAATCTCGTGCATGCAAAGTTTCTGTTTTCTGTAGCAGAATCAAAATAACTATTACCGTAGGTTATCCTAACGGTTTTACTTGGCACAAACACTAATTAAAACACAAAAACGAATCTAACCAGAGGCTAGACAAAAATTATTTGCTAAACAGCAAGGATAAATATTGGGTTGTATCCCAACAAGCGCTTTTCTTTAAAGCCTTTTTAGCTAGGCATTGAGATTTCGATGATGCTCACATAAAAGATAGGAATTGACGCACAAAGAGAGCATCATGAAACACATGACAAACACATCTAAGTCTAACATACTTCCTATGCATAGGCATCTTATAGGCAAAGAAATTATCATAGCAAGCAAAAACTAGCATATGCAAGGAAGCGAAAAGAAACAATAGCAATCTTAACATAACGAGAGGTAATTTATTGTCTTGAAAATTTCTACAACCATATTTTCCTCTCTCATAATAATTACATGTGGAATCATAAGCAAATTCAACAATAGACCTATCACATAACATATTCTCAACACGATCCACATGCATGCAAAGTTGACACTCTTCCAAAATAGTGGGATTAACATTAACGAAAGTCATGACTTCTCCAAACCCACTTTTATCAAAAATACCATAAGATTGAACATTCTCCAAATATGTGGGATCTAAAGTTGACACTCTTCCAAACCCACTTTCAATATTATTGCAAACACTATTATCAATCTCATATTCATCATGGGGCTTAAATAAATTTTCAAGATCATAAGAAGAATCACCTCAATCATGATCATTGCAACAAGTAGTGGACATAGCAAAACTAGCATCCCCAAGCTTAGGGTTTTGCATATTATTAGCATAATTTACATCAATAGAATTTATAATAAAATCATTGCAATCATGCTTTTTATTCAAAGATCTATCGTGAATCACTTCATAAAGCACTTCATCACAATTTTCAGATTCACGAATTTCAAGCAAAACCTTATAAAGATAATCTAGTGCATCCAAATCACTAGGAATTGGTTCATCATAATTGGATCTCTTAAAAAGATTGGCAGGCGAATGAGGATCCATAGATATTAGGTTCTCTTGTTTAGGAATAAATAATCAACTATTTCAACCAAACGAGCAAACGAGCCAAGTAAGACATCAAGGCAAACGAAAGAGAGGGCGAATAAAACGGCAAGGGTGAAGTGGGGGAGAGGAAAACGAGAGGCAAATGGCAAATAATGTAATGCGGGAGATAAGGGTTTGCGATGGGTATTTGGTATGGCTTGACTTGTGTGTAGACTCCCCGGCAACTGCGCCAGAAATCCTTCTTGCTACCTCTTGAGCACTGCGTTGGTTTTCCCTTGAAGAGGAAAGGGTGATGCAGTAAAGCAGCGTAAGTATTTCCCTCAGTTTTTGAGAACCAAGGTATCAATCCAGTAGGAGGCCACGCACGAGTCCCTCACACCTACACAAACAAACAAGAACCTCGCAACTAGCGTGATAAGGGGTTGTCAATCCCTTCACGGTTACTTACGAGAGTGAGATCTGATAGAGATGATAAGATAATATTTTTGGTATTTTTGTGATAAAGATGCAAAGTAAATAAAGAAAAATAAACAGCAACGGAAATAGCAAAGTATTGGAAGATTAATATGATGGAAAATAGACCCGGGGTCATAGGTTTCACTAGTGGCTTCTCTCAAGATAGCATAAGTATTTGCGATGGGTAAACAAATTACTGTCGAGCAATTGATAGAATTGAGCATACACTACTAGGGAAAAGCCTATACACAGAATGTTACCAGGAGCGCGCTTTAAAATTAGGCGTTGCTGCTACGTAGCAGTAGCGCTCGCTACCAAAACTCGCTGCTGGTACAAGTTTATCAGTAGCGTGCACACTCTAGGACGCGCTACTGCTAAAATTCCCACGACGCCGCCGCGAGGCCAATTATAGTAGCAGCGCGTTAATACAAAGCGCGCAGCGCATTTACGCAATAATCGCTACTACTAAGGTTACTACAAAAATTTAGTCCCACCTTGCTCCGTGAAAAGAGTTTGTACCACCTTAAATATGTTACTTCTACAACTTTCACAAGCACTTGGTCTTCATTGAACTCTATGTGTAGGATCTGTGGCCGCAATAGGAATACTCGCCTATTCTTAAACCAACCATCGAGGATTCCTATTGACAAATCAGATTGTACACAAAAAGACAATTGATGATCAATGTATTTTTTATGTCTATGTCTAACATAGCAGTAGCGCGTTCTCAGCCAAAGGCGCTACTGATAGGTCGTTTAGCAGTAGCGCATTTTGCTATAGCGCGCTACTGCTAAGCCATTCCATCTCCCCCCACTCACCTATCCGATCCAGATCACACTCACACACACACTCGATCTCTCCCCCTCAACCCCCGCGCCGCCAGTCCTCCCCCGTCGCCCCTCCTCCGATCTGCGCTGCCGTCACCTCATCCTCCTCGCTGGACTCGGTATCGGCCTCCTCCTTCGTCCTCCCTCCACTCGCCGCTGGCCTACCCCTCCTTGCTCCGCCTTCCTCCTCCATTCTCCCTCCACTCGCCGCTGGCCGACCCCTCCTCGCTCTGCCTTCCTCCTCCATTCTTCCTCCACTCGCCGCCGGCCAGCCCCTCCTCGCTCCGCCTTCCTCCTCCATCCTACTCTCTTCTCCCTCCTCGAGTCGCCCCTCCTTCTCCCTCCTCCCTGCTACATTTTGATTTAGTAGGCTAGTTCCTATGCAACATTCTGATTTAGTTGATATGCAACATTCTGATTTAGTTGATTTAGTAGGCTAGTTAATTTAGTTGATTTAGAACATTTTGATTTAGTTGATTTAGTAGGCTAGTTGATTTAGTTGATTTAGTAGGCTAGTTGATTTAGTTGATTTAGTAGGCTAGTTGATTTAGTTGATTTAGTAGGCTAGTTGATTTAGTTGATTTAGAACATTTTGATTTAGTTGATTTAGTATGCTAGTGGATTTAGTATGCTAGTTGATTTAGTTGATTTAGTATGAACCATTTTATTGTTATTTTTTCGGCAATAGGTGCCACCGAAATGCTTTGGTACATGGTACCTTGTCATCTAATATGTCCATAAAATGGCGCCACCACCACTATGCTACTGTTTTTCTTTCCTGTGAAGTGAATCATTAATCCTTTGCTCATATTGCTTTAGGAAAATATCACATGCTACTGTTTTTCTTTCCTGTGAAGTGAATCATTAATACTTTGCTCATATTGCTTTAGGAAAATGGCGCCACCACCACCACCACTATGTCGACTGTGCAAGTCAAGGTGCGCCAGCAGCCTTGCAACTGGCAAGCTATTTGGCATCTACTTCCAGCCGAATTTTCGTCATGCGGCGGTAAGAAATTAGATGAAATGTGTTGGCATTATTGCATTGTGTCATTTTTCTTTTCTTACACAGACCGTCCCATGCAATGTGAGGTTGACATTCAACAAGCTGACAGGAGACACTGTGACATTTGAGGCTCCTGGGGGGCCGTACACTATGGAGGTCAAGAAAGGACGCAATATGTCGCAGATTGGAGGAGATGGATGGGCCCATTTCCTCGCCCGCATGCGTCTTACTGGTGGTGAGTTGATCAGCTTCTCCTTCAGAGCAGAAAGACCCAAGCTGGCTATCATTTATCTCAACCTGGTGGAAGATGATGAAGATGACGAAGATGATGAAGATGACGAAGATGATGCAGATGAAGAAGATGATGAAGATAATGAGGACCCACTCGATGAAGATGATGAGAACCCACTTCATGAAGCCATCGTAGCTCAAAGAATGAGGCTGAACGAGGAGGAGGTGTGCAACCTATGGGACATAATTCCACCACGTGCTGACTTTGTCGGGGTGCCATTCGTGACCCACCTGACAAGTACCATGGTCGATCGACATGATATGGTATGTTATACTTACAAATGCAAATTATCCGATGATATGCTTAGTGTAGAGTCCAATGATATGTTGTGTGGAATCTAGTCGTTGATATGCTTTAGTGTAGAGTCTGATCACATGCTTATTAGTGTAGAATCCAAGGAACTATTAATAGTGTAGATAATCCATATATACTTATTAGTAGAATTCATGATTAATTAGTACAAATGCATAGTACTGTATCTTTTGATAGTGTAGAAATCTAGACTTAATAGAAATATATTTGCAAGAGTATGTGTGAGGCTATTTATTAATTGATATGTTTTTATTATTCAGAAATTGCCAAAGAACCTATCTGTGAGTTGTGGTATCAAGCCTGATGAAGAAGGCTCAGCTGGACTATGCCTTACCGGTAGGGTCTCCGTCACCACCTGTACTTACCACATGGACACAGACGGTCGCACACACTTAAACTCGGTTGGGTGGAAGAGATTCCTCGTTGGCAAGAATCTTTGTGTTGGACAGGCCATCCTAATTACTATCAGGAACACCCACCGCCCAGGCTTGAGGATGATGATCGTCATCGATATCATCTAGAACTACATATGTGTGTGTGGCTATATCATCTAGAACTACATATGATGATCGTCGTCGATATCATGTAGAACTACATATGATGATCGTCGTCGATATCATCTAGAACTACATATGATGATCGTCGTCGATGTCACCTTATACTGCTTGAGGATGCATGTTGAGTATATATGAAATTGTTATCTAGTACTCCCTCGGTTCCAAATTACTCATCGTGGTTTTAGTTCCAATTTGAACTAAAACCACGACGAGTAATTTGGAATCGAGGGAGTACTACCTAGTACCTATAATGCTTTATGAAATTGATATCTAGTAGTACCTAGTATCTGGAAATTGCAGTTTATTGAAGCTGGAGTGGGGAAATGGTGAAAGATATAACAGTAGCGCGGGCTCAGGAAATCGCTACAGCTAACTAATAGTAGCGCGTTCTGAAAACGTGTTGCTGATATAGTCAATAGTAGTAGCGCGGGCACAGACAGCGCTACTACTAATAGTTAGATGTAGCGCCTTATTGGTAGCGTGGGTGCCCGCGCTGCTGATAGACTCAAAACCCGTGCTACTACTAGGGGTTTCCCTAGTAGTGATAGTTATGAGAATATCTAGGTATGATCATGTATAAGGCATCACGTCCGAGACAAGTAGACCGAAACGATTCCGCATCTACTACTATTACTCCACACATCGACCGCTATCCAGCATGCATCTAGAGTATTAAGTTCATGAAGAACAGAGTAACGCATTAAGAAAGATGACATGATGTAGAGGGATAAACTCATGCAACATGATATAAACCCCATCTTTTTTGTCCTCGATGGCAACAATACAATACGTGCCTTGCTGCCCCTGTTGTCACTGGGAAAGGACACCGCAAGATTGAACCCAAAGCTAAGCACTTCTCCCATTGCAAGAAAGATCAATCTAGTAGGCGAAACTAAACTGATAATTCGAAGAGACTTGCAAATATAACCAATCATACATAAAAGAGTTCATATTTGATTCAAATATTGTTCATAGATAATCTGGATCATAAACCCACAATTCATCGGATCTCGACAAACACACCGGACAAGAAGATTACATCAAATAGATCTCCACAAGAGAGGGGAAGAACATTGTATTGAGATCCAAAAAGAGAGAAGAAGTCATCTAGCTAATAACTATGGACCCGAAGGTCTGAGGTAAACTACTCGCACTTCATCGGAGAGGCCGTGGAAATGATGTAGAGCCCTCCGTGATCAATGCCCCCTCCGGCGGAGCTCTGGAACAGGCCCCAAAATGGGATCTCGCAGGTATAGAAATTGCGGCGGTGGAATTAGGTTTTTGGCTCCATATCTGGTAGTTTGGGGGTATGTAGGTATATATAGGAGGAAGAAGTGCGTCGGTGGAGCAACGAGGGGCCCACGAGGGTGGAGGGCGCGCCTGGGGGGAGGGTAGGCACGCCCCCCTACCTCGTGCCTTCCTCGTTGATTGCTTTACGTAGGGTCCAAGTCCTCTGGATCACGTTCATTCCAAAAATCATGTTCCCGAAGGTTTCATTCCGTTTGGACTCCGTTTGATATTCTTTTTCTGCGAAACTCTGAAATAGGCAAAAAACAATAATTCTGGGCTAGGCCTCCAGTTAATAGGTTAGTTCCATAAGTAATATAGAAGTGTATAATAAAGCCCAATAATGTCCAAAGCAGAATATAATATAGCATGAAGCAATCAAAAATTACAGATACGTTGGAGACGAATCAAGCATCCCCAAGCTTAATTCCTGCTCATCCTCAAGTAGGTAAATGATAAAAATGGAATTTTTGATGCGGAATGCTACTTGGCATGGTTTTTAATGTAACCCTCTTAATTGTGGTATGAATATTCAGATCCGATAGATTCAAGATAAAAGTTTAATATTGACATAAAAATAATAATACTTCAAGCATACTAACTAAGCAATTATGTCTTCTCAAAATAACATGGCCAAAGAAAGTTCATCCCTACAAAATCATATGGTTTAGTCATGCTCCATCTTCGTCACACAAAATACTCAAATCATGCACAACCCCGGTTTCAGCCAAGCAATCATTTCATACTTTAGAATTTTCAAACTCTTTCAACTTTCACGCAATACATGAGCGTGAGCCATGGACATAGCATTATATGTGGAATAGAATATGGTGGTTGTGGAGAAGACAAAAAGGGAGAAGATAGTCTCACATCAACTAGGCATATCAACGGGCTATGGAGATGCCCATTAATAGATATCAATGTGAGGAGTAGGGATTGCCATGCAACTGATGCACTAGAGCTATAAATGTATGAAAGCTCAACAAAATGCAACTAAGTGGGTGTGCATCCAACTTGCTTGCTCATGAAGACCTAGGGCATTTGAGGAAGCCCATTGTAGGAATATACAAGCCAAGTTCTATAATGAAAAATTCCCACTAGTATACGGAAGTGCCAAAACAAGAGACTCTCTATCATGAAGAACATAGTGCTACTTTGAAGCACAAGTGTGGTAAAAGGATAGTAACATTGTCCCTTCTTTCATTTTCTCTCATTTTTTTCTTTTTTTTTGGGCCTTCTTTTTTATGGACTTTCTTTTTTTATTTCCTCACTTGGGACAATGCTCTAGAAAATGATGATCATCACACTTCTATATATTTACAACTCAATTGTTACAACTCAATACTAGAACAAACTTTGACTCTATATGCATGCTTCCGGCAGTGTACCAGCATGGGCAATGATTCATGAGCGACATGTACGAAAGAATTATGAACGGTTGGTTTTCCACAAATACTATGTCAACTACATGATCATGCAAGGCAATATGACAATAATGAATGATAAACGAAACGGTGGAAAGTTGCATGGCAATATATCTCGGAATGGCTATGGAAATGCCATAATAGGTAGGTATGGTGGCTGTTTTGAGGAAGTAATATGGTGGGTGTAATGCACCGGCGAAAGTTGCGCGGTACTAGAGAGGCTAGCAATGGAGGAAGGATGAGAGTGCGTATAATCCATGGACTCAACATTAGTCATAAAGAACTCACATAATTATTGCAAAAATTTAAAAGTCATCAAAACCAAGCACTACGCACATGCTCCTAGCGGGGAGGTTGGTAGGAGTTAACCATCGCGCGCCCTCGACCTCCACACAAGGGAAGACACTCAAAGAACATCTCATGTTTCAAATTTGTTACACAATGTTTACCATACGTGCATGTTACGGGACTTGCAAACTTCAACACAAGTATTTCTCAATTTCACAACTACTCAACTAGCATGACTCTAATATTAATACCTCCATGTCTCAAAACAATCATCAAGCATCCAACTTTTCTTAGTATTCAACGCACTCTTAAGAGAATTTTAATTCCGTGATTAGGACAAATTACCATGCTGTTTTGTAAGACTCTCAAAATGATATAAGTGAAGCATGAGATAACAATAGTTTCTATAAAACAAATCCACCACCGTGCTCTAAAAGATTTAAGTGAAGTACTAGAGCAAAAACTATATAGCTCAAAAGATATAAGTGAAGCACATAGAGTATTCTAATAATGACCAAAATATTTGTGGCTCTCTCAAAAGGTGTGTACAGAAAGGATGATTGTGGTAAACTAAAAAGCAAAGACTCAAATAATACAAGACGCTCCAAGCAAAACACATATCATGTGGTGAATAAAAATATACCTCCAAGTAAAGTTACCGATGGAAGTAGACGAAAGAGGGGATGCCTTTCGGGGCATCCCAAAGCTTTGGCTTTTAGGTGTCCTTAGATTATCTTGGGGTTCCATGGGCATCCCAAAGCTTTGGCTCTTGCCACTCCTTGTTCCGTAATCCATCAAATCTTTCACCCAAAACTTGAAAACTTCACAACACAAAACTCAACAGAAAATATCATAAGCTCCGTTAGCGAAAGAAAACAAAACACTACTTCAAGGTACTGTAATGAATTCATTCTTTATTTATATTGGTGTTAAAATTACTTTATTCCAACTTCCCTATGGTTCATAAACTATTTTACTAGCCATAGAATCATCAAAATAAGCAAACAACACACGAAAAACAGAATCTGTCAAAAACAGAACAGTCTGTAGTAATCTGTAACTAACGCAAACTTCTGGAACGTGAAAACTTCAACCAAATAAGCAAGTTCTAGATAATATTGATCTACAGCAAAAATAATCAACTAAAAAGTATGTTCCTGTGATTTATCAAAACTAATCTCGTGCACGCAAAGTTTCTGTTTTCTGAAGCAGAATCAAAATAACTATTACTATAGGTTATCCTAACGGTTTTACTTGGCACAAACACTAACTAAAACACAAAAACAAATCTAACTAGAGGCTAGACAAAAATTATTTGCTAAACATCAAGGATAAATATTGGGTTGTCTCCCAACAAGCGCTTTTCTTTAAAGCCTTTTTAGCTAGGCATTGAGATTTCGATGATGCTCACATAAAAGATAGGAATTGACGCGCAAAGAGAGCATCATTAAACACATGACAAACACATCTAAGTCTAACATACTCCCTATGCATAGGCATCTTATAGGCAAAGAAATTATCATAGCAAGCAAAAACTAGCATATGCAAGGAAGCGGAAAGAAACAATAGCAATCTTAATATAATGAGAGGTAATTTATTATCATGAAAATTTCTACAACCATATTTTCCTCTCTCATAATAATTACATGTGGAATCATAAGCAAATTCAACAATACAGTTATCACATAACATATTCTCAACACGATCCACATGCATGCAAAGTTGACACTCTTCCAATATTGTGGGACTAACATTAACTAAATTCATGACTTCTCCAAACCCACTTTTATCAAAAATACCATAAGATTGAACATTCTCCAAATATGTGGGATCTAAAGTTGACACTCTTCCAAACCCACTATCAATATTATTGCAATAACTATTATCAATCTCATATTCATCATGGGGCTTAAATAAATTTTCAAGATCATAAGAAGAATCACCCTAATCATGATCATTGCAACAAGTAGTGGACATAGCAAAACTAGCATCCCAAGATTAGGGTTTTGCATATTATTAGCATAATTTATATCAATAGAATTTATAATAAAATCATTGCAATCATTCTTTTTATTCAAAGATCTATCGTGAATCACTTCATAAAGCACTTCATCACAATTTTCAAATTCACGGATTTCAAGCAAAACCTTATAACGATAATCTAGTGCATCCAAATCACTAGGAATTGGTTCATCGTAATTGGATCTCTTAAAAAGATTGGCAAGCGGATGAGAATCCATAGATATTAGGTTCTCTTGTTTAGGAATAAATACTCAACTATTTCAACCAAACGAGCAAACGAGCAAAGTAAGACATCAAGGCAAACGAAAGAGAGGGCGAATAAAACGGCAAGGGTGAAGTGGCTGAGAGGAAAACAAGAGGCAAATGGCAAATAATGTAATGCGGGAGATAAGGGTTTGTGATGGGTACTTGGTATGGCTTGACTTGTGCGTAGACTCCTCGGCAACGGTGCCAGAAATCATTCTTGCTACCTCTCGAGCACTGCGTTGGTTTTCCCTTGAAGAGGAAAGGGGGATGCAGTAAAGCAGCGTAAGTATTTCCCTCAGTTTTTGAGAACCAAGGTATCAATCCAGTAGGATGCCATGCACGAGTCCCTCGAACCTACACAAACAAACAAGAACCTCGCAACCAACGCGATAAGGGGTTGTCAATCCCTTCACGGTCACTTACGAGAGTGAGATCTGATAGAGATGATAAGATAATATTTCTGGTATTTTTGTGATAAAGATGCAAAGTAAATAAAGCAAAATAAACGGCAACGGAAATAGCAAAGTATTGGAAGATTAATATGATGGAAAATAGACCCGGGGCCATAGGTTTCACTAGCGGCTTCTCTCAAGATAGCATAAGTATTTGCGATGGGTAAACAAATTACTGCCGAGCAATTGATAGAATTTAGCATAATTATGAAAATATCTAGGTATGACCATGTATATAGGCATCACATCCGAGACACGTAGACCGAAACGATTCTGCATCTACTACTATTACTCCGCACATCGACCGCTATCCTGCATGCATCTAGAGTATTAAGTTTATGAAGAACAGAGTAACGCATTAAGAAAGATGACATGATGTAGAGAGGTAAACTCATCCAATATGATATAAACCCCATCTTTTTGTCCTCGATGGCAACAATACAATGCGTGCCTTGCTGCCCCTGCTGTCACTGGGAATGGACACCGCAAGATTGAACCCAAAGCTAAGCACTTCTCCCATTACAAGAAAGATCAATCTAGTAGGCCAAACCAAACTGATAATTTGAAGAGACTTGCAAATATAACCAATCATACATAAAACAATTCAGATTTGATTCAAATATTGTTCATAGATAATCTAGATCATAAACCCACAATTCATCCGATCTCGACAAACACACCGCAAAAGAACATTACATCGAATAGATCTCCACAAGAGAGGGGGAGAACATTGTATTAAGATCCAAAAAGAGAGAAGAAGTCATCTAGCAAATAACTATGGACCCGAAGGTCTAAGGTAAACTACTCACACTTCATCAGAGAGGCCTTGGAGATGATGTAGAGGTCCTCCGTGATCAATGCCCCCTCCGACGGAGCTCCGGAACAGGCCCCAAGATGGGATCTCGCAGGTACAGAAAGTTGCGGCGGAGGAATTAGGTTTTTGGCTTCGTATCTGGTAGTTTGGGGGTATGTAGGTATATATAGGATGAAGAACTACGTCGGTGGAGCAACGAGGGGCCCACGAGGGTGGAG
>NC_057798.1:134996812-135033220 GCF_018294505.1 Triticum aestivum
CTTCCTTGTTGATTGCTTTACGTAGGGTCCAAGTCCTCTAGATCATGTTCGTTTCGAAAATCACGTTCCCGAAGGTTTCATTCCGTTTGGACTCCGTTGGATATTCTTTTTCCGCGAAACTCTGAAATAGGCAAAAAAACAGCAATTCTGGGCTAGGCCTCCGGTTAATAGGTTAGTCCCAAAAGTAATATAAAAGTGTATAATAAAGCCCAATAATGTCCAAAACAGAATATAATATAGCATGAAGCAATCAAAAATTATAGATACGTTGGAGACGTATCAAGCATCCCCAAGCTTAATTCCTGCTCGTCCTCGAGTAGGTAAATGATAAAAACGGAATTTTTGATGCGGAATGCTACTTGGGATGGTTTTTAATGTAACCCTCTTAATTGTGGTATGAATATTTAGATCCGATAGATTCAAGATAAAAGTTTAATATTGACATAAAAATAATAATACTTCAAGCATACTAACTAAGCAATTATGTCTTCTCAAAATAACATGGCCAAAGAAAGTTCATCCCTACAAAATCATATGGTTTAGTCATGCTCCATCTTCATCACACAAAATACTCAAATCATGCACAAACCCGGTTTCAGCCAAGCAATTATTTCGTACTTTAGAATTTTCAAACTCTTTCAACTTTCACGCAATACATGAGCGTAAGCCATGGACATAGCACTATATGTGGAATAGAATATGGTGGTTGTGGAGAAGACAAAAAGGGAGAAGATAGTCTCACATCAACTAGGCGTATCAATAGGCTATGGAGATGCCCATTAATTGATATCAATGTGAGGAGTAGGGATTGCAATGCAACGGATGCACTAGAGCTATAATTGTATGAAAGCTCAACAAAATGCAACTAAGTGGGTGTGCATCCAACTTGCTTGCTCATGAAGACCTAGGGCATTTGAGGAAGCCCATTGTAGGAATATACAAGCCAAGTTCTATAATGAAAAATTCCCAGTAGTATATGAAAGTGGCAAAACAAGAAACTCTCTATCATGAAGAACATGGTGCTACTTTGAAGCACAAGTGTGGTAAAAGGATAGTAACATTGTCCCTTCTTTCTTTTTCTCTCATTTTTTCTTTTTTTCTGGGCCTTCTTTTTTTATGGCCTTTCTTTTTTTTATTTCCTCACTTGGGACAATGCTCTAGAAAATGATTATCATCACACTTCTATTTATTTACAACTCAATTGTTACAAATCAATACTAGAACAAAGTATGACTCTATATGCATGCCTCCGGCAGTGTACCGGGATGGGCAATGATTCATGAGCGACATGTATGAAAGAATTATGAAGGGTGGCCTTGCCACAAATACTATGTCAACTACATGATCATGCAAGGCAATATGACAATGATGAATGTGTCATGATAAACGGAAGGGTGGAAAGTTGCATGGCAATTTATCTCGGAATGGCTATGGAAATGCCATAATAGGTAGGAATGGTGGCTGTTTTGAGGAAGGTATATGGTGGGTGTAATGCACCGGCGAAAGTTGCACGGTAATAGAGAGGCTAGCAATGGTGGAAGGATGAGAGTGCGTATAATCCATGGACTCAACATTAGTCATAAAGAACTCACATGCTTATTGCAAAAATTTAAAAGTCATCAAAACCAAGCACTATGCGCATGCTCCTAGGGGGGAGGTTGGTAGGAGTTAACCATCGCGCGCCCCTGACCTCCACACAAGGGAAGACACTCAAAGAACATCTCATGTTTCAAATTTGTTACACAACGTTTGCCATACATGCATGCTATGGGACTTGCAAACTTCAACACAAGTATTTCTCAATTTCACAACTACTCAACTAGCATGACTCTAATATTAATACCTCCATGTCTCACAACAATCATCAAGCATCCAACTTTTCTTAGTATTCAACGCACTCACAAGAGAATTTTAATTTTGTGATTAGGACAAATTACCATGCTGTTTTGTAAGACTCTCAAAATGATACAAGTGAAGCATGAGAGAACAATAGTTTCTATAAAACAAATCCACCACCGTGCTCTAAAAGATTTAAGTGAAGTACTAGAGCAAAAACTATATAGCTCAAAAGATATAAGTGAAGCACATAGAGTATTCTAATAAATTCTGAAATATGTGTGGCTCTCTCAAAAGGTGTGTACAGCAAGGATGATTGTGGTAAACTAAAAAGCAAAGAATCAAATAATACAAGACGCTCCAAGCAAAACACATATCATGTGGTGAATAAAAATATAGCTCCAAGTAAAGTTACCGATGGAAGTAGACGAAAGAGGGGATGCCTTCCGGGGCATCCCAAAGCTTTGGCTTTTAGGTGTCCTTATATTATCTTGGGGTGCCATGGGCATCCCCAAGCTTTGGCTCTTGCCACTCCTTGTTCCATAATCCATCAAATCTTTTACCCAAAACTTGAAAACTTCACAACACAAAACTCAACAGAAAATCTCATAAGCTCCGTTAGCGAAAGAAAACAAAACACCACTTCAAGGTACTGTAATGAACTCATTATTTATTTATATTGTTGTTAAACTTACTGTATTCCAACTTCCCTATGGTTCACAAACTATTTTACTAGCCATAGAATCATGAAAATAAGCAAACAACACATGAAAAACAGAATCTGTCAAAAACAGAATAGTCTATAGTAATCTGTAACTAACGCAAATTTCTGGAATGAGAAAACTTCAACCAAATTAGGAAGTTCTAGATAATTTTTTTATTGATCTACAGCAAAAAAGAATCAACTAAAAAGCATGTTCCTGTGATTTATCAAAACTAATCTCGTGCATGCAAAGTTTCTGTTTTCTGAAGCAGAATCAAAATAACTATTACTGTAGGTTATCCTAACGGTTTTACTTGGCACAAACACTAACTAAAACACAAAAACAAATCTAACTAGAGGCTAGACAAAAATTATTTGCTAAACATCAAGGATAAATATTGGGTTGTCTCCCAACAAGCGCTTTTCTTTAAAGCCTTTTTAGCTAGGCATTGAGATTTCGATGATGCTCACATAAAAGATAGGAATTGACGCGCAAAGAGAGCATCATTAAACACATGACAAACACATCTAAGTCTAACATACTCCCTATGCATAGGCATCTTATAGGCAAAGAAATTATCATATCAAGCAAAAACTAGCATATGCAAGGAAGCGGAAAGAAACAATAGCAATCTTAACATAACGAGAGGTAATTTATTATCATGAAAATTTCTACAACCATATTTTCCTCTCTCATAATAATTACATGTGGAATCATAAGCAAAGTCAAAAATATAGCTATCACATAACATATTCTCAACACGATCCACATGCATGCAAAGTTGACACTCTTCCAAAATAGTGGGATTAACAATAACTAAAGTCATGACTTCTCCAAACCCACTTTTATCAAAAATACCATAACATTGAACAGTCTCCAAATATCTGGGATCTAAAGTTGACACTCTTCCAAACCCACTTTCAATATTATTTCAAACAATATTATCAATCTAATATTCATCATGGGGCTTAAATAAATTTTCAAGATCATAAGAAAAATCACCCCAATCATGATCATTGCAACAAGTAGTGGACATAACAAAACTAGCGTCCCCAAGCTTAGGGTTTTGCATGTTATTAGCGTAATTTGCATCAATAGAGTTTATAATAAAATCATTGCAATCATGCTTTTTATTCAAAGATCTATCGTGAATCACTTCATAAAGCACTTCATCACAATTTTCAGATTCACGGATTTCAAGCAAAACCTTATAAAGATAATCTAGTGCATCCAAATCACTAGGAATTGGTTCATCAAAATTGGATCTCTTAAAAAGATTGGCAAGCGGATAAAAATTGGATCCATAGATATTAGGTTCTCTTGTTTAGGAATAAATACTCAACTATTTCAACCAAACGAGCAAACGAGCCAAGTAAGACATCAAGGCAAACGAAAGATAGGGCAAATAAAACGGCAAGGGTGAAGTGGGGGAGAGGAAAACGAGAGGAAAATGGCAAATAATCTAATGTGGGAGATAAGGGTTTGTGATGGGTACTTGGTATGGCTTGACTTGTGCGTAGACTCCCCGGCAACGGCGCCAGAAATCCTTCTTGCTACCTCTTGAGCATTGCATTGGTTTTCCCTTGTAGAGGAAAGGGTGATGCAGTAAAGCAGCATAAGTATTTCCCTCAGTTTTTGAGAACCAAGGTATCAATCCAGTAGGAGGCTACGCACGAGTCCCTCGCACCTACACAAACAAACAATAACCTCACAACCAACGCGATAAGGGGTTGTCAATCCCTTCACGGTCACTTACGACAGTGAGATTTGATAGAGATGATAAGATAATATTTTTGGTATTTTTGTGATAAAGATGCAAAGTAAATAAAGCAAAATAAATGGCAACAGAAATAGCAAAGTATTGGAAGATTAATATGATGGAAAATAGACCCGGGGCCATAGGGTTCACTAGTGGCTTCTCTCAAGATAGCATAAGTATTTGCGATGGGTAAACAAATTACTGTCGAGCAATTGATAGAATTGAGCATAGTTATGAGAATATCTAGGTATGACCATGTATATAGGCATCACGTCCGATACAAGTAGACCGAAATGATTCTGCATCTACTACTATTACTCCACACATCGACCGCTATCCTGCATGCATCTAGAGTATTAAGTTCGTGAAGAACAGAATAATGCATTAAGAAAGATGACATGATGTAGAGGGATAAACTCATGCAATATGATATAAACCCCATCTTTTTGTCCTTGATGGCAACAGTACAATACGTGCCTTCCTGCCCCTGCTGTCACTGGGAAAGGACACCGCAAGATTGAACCCAAAGCTAAGCACTTCTCCCATTGCAAGAAAGATCAATCTAGTAGGCCAAACCAAACTAATAATTCAAAGAGACTTGCAAATATAACCAATCATACATAAAAGAATTCATATTTGATTCTAATAATGTTCATAGATAATCTGGATCATAAACCCACAATTCATTGGATCTCGACAAACACACCGCAAAAGAAGATTACATCGAATAGATCTCCACAAGAGAGGGGAGAACATTGTATTGAGATCCAAAAAGAGAGAAGAAGTCATTTAGCTAATAACTATGGACCCGAAGGTCTAAGGTAAACTACTCACATTTCATCGGAGAGGCCTTAGAGATGATGTAGAGGCCCTCCGTGATCAATGCCCCCTCCGTCGGAGCTCCGGAACAGGCCCCAAGATGGGATCTCGCAGGTACAGAAAGTTGCGGCGGTGGAATTAAGTTTTTGGCTCCGTATCTGGTAGTTTGGGGGTACGTAGGTATATATAGGAGGAAGAAGTACGTCGGTGGAGCAACAAGGGGCCCACAAGGGTGGAGGGCGCGCCCCCTACCTCGTGGCTTCCTCGTTTATTGCTTTACGTAGGGTCCAAGTCCTCTGGATCAAGTTCGTTCCGAAAATCACGTTCCCGAAGGTTTCATTCCGTTTGGACTCCGTTTGATATTCTTTTTCTGCGAAACGTTGAAATAGGAAAACAAAAACAATTCTGGGCTAGGCCTCCGGTTAATAGGTTAGTGCCAAAAGTAATATAAAAGTGTATAATAAAGCCCAATAATGTCCAAAACAGAATATAATATAGCATGAAGCAATCAAAAAGTATAGATACGTTGGAGACGTATCAATTATCAACGATACATCCTGCAGCGAAAAGAAGGTGAGAATGAAAAAGGCATCTGGATTAACTTTGATCCTTGGATTTGTCGAGTTTGATAGGCAGTTATGTGTTTAAGCCTTCAGGTTGATAGGTAATTGGGTTGTTGCGTTGAAAGGGTGGAGTAATGGTGTCTCCAGATCACTGGTGGCTGAAGCGGGGCTGCAAATTATGATGGTGTTGGATCATCCCTCTTTGAATGACTTGTTGTCTTTGCTGCTTGTTTTGGATGGGTAGTTCTCTCTTTTGTTATGCATATTCCTTGTCATTTGGTCAACCTCGCCTATGTCACTCTTACTATGTAATAGTTGCCTCTATTTAGAATGTCATTCTCGTCTGGATCACGAGAGCCTGAGCGCTGCATATGGGTGCGTTTTGGTGGTGTAGCAAGAATTCTTATGAACTATCATGTCTTGAGGTTTATGTAAGTAGTAGTCACTAGTCAGTGTTTGAATGTTGTATATATTGTTGTTTCGAACTGTTTAATGTCTTGAACTGCTGGTGGGCTAAATGAGGGCATCACCATTCTCCAGTGTTTAGAGTATATCTCCTTTTTTCAAGTTATAATTTGAGCTCAGTGTCTTTTCGATAATGTACACTTGTTTGGGCCAGTGAGGTGTCGTTGAATATGGGCCGAGTAGTAATGCAATGCCAAACAGGTTAATTATAACTCTCAGGCCGGGCTCTCAAAAGATCCTAAAAAGGTCGGGCTCTCAAAAAAGAAAGAATTGGGACTCTTGCGTGCCGACATGTGTGCGCCACCGGTGTTTTCGTGCGCTTGCGCGCCGAGAGCATATTGGCGCGTGTTCGAAATTCATGCTACCTTTTCATCACCAATATCCCGCCCCTCCCCCACCTCTGGAATCTTGATTCCTACTCCAGTTCCACCAAATCCCCCTCCTGTACTCCCTGTACTCAAGCGCAATATCATGTCGCCGGTCAACGCGGATCTTCGAGCCGGAGATCCTGAGGTCCGTCCTGCCTTCGGGCACTCCGTGCTGTCGCTCAATAGTGGCATGGCGGTGCTTGACAACCAGTTTGCCGGCAAAGTGCTCATGGTAACCATCAACGGCGCCTGGCCTCCCGTCTCGCCGTACGACCTTGTCAAAGCTCTTGGCATTGCGCATGGCATCCAAATAAGTGACTTGCACGTTGAAGTCTGTCCGCCATCGGCTGATTTCTTCGTCAGGTTCCGGACAACTTTCGACTGCAATCGTGTGTTCAAATCTTCCCGGCGTTTGTTCTGCGATGGCACGCTGGTGAACTTTGATCGGTGGAACCCAGGATGGGGCTCGGTGCCCTCTCAGCTTGAGTTTTTAACAAAGCTTACCTTCCACGGCATGCCTCGACGTGCTTGGAATAGCATGTCCATGAATGAGCTTATCAACGACCTTGGAGGTGAGCTCGTAAGTATGTTTGTTCCTCCAGACAGCTGGGCTCTGATGGTTATGGCATGGATGAAGAAGCCGTCCACCATATCGAAGGTGATTGGTGTTGAGATACCAGTGCAGGAACCGAGGTTGTACTATTCGTCATCACCAAGGTCGTCGTGGACCATGTTAGGGATGTACCTGTATCGAGTGTTCGTGCATGTCAAAGAAGTGGTCAATCCATCAATCGAAGTCCAGCCGCCGCCGTTGGTGCCCGGGTCTGTCGACGACGTCCATTACAGGAGTCAACGTTAGACTTTCCCCGTGTTGCTCGGAACAATGGATGGCACAGGGCCTACTCCATCGCGCGGCGGAGGCTAATGCTTCTTTGGGAGAAGAGGCAGGGTTGTCTGCCTGGATGTGCTCTAATTTGAGGTAACAACTGAATCTTGTCAAATACTAGTTAAATCCGAGCTATATTTGTGAAGCACTAATGTGACATGTTCTATTTTTTTACCTGAACTTTTTTTAGAAAGGGTTGTACGTCAACTTAATGTTCTAGCAAAACTTATATATTGTGTTGGTTGTCTATTTTCTTTGCACAACATTCAAGATATTTCCCCGTCATTGATAAATACAATGAACCGTTATGTACATTTCGTTGGTTTCAACATATCCCAACCCATAGAGATCCACTGCTTCCATCCTGATTGTGTCGCCTGCGTGAAATTTTTGGTTGCAAGTTCAGTGTGCTATGATGTTCTATATGATTGTGTCAACTATATAAGTTTTTACTGAGCATCATCAATGCATATGGATGAAAGATGTATTTACGAGCATCGACCGATGGGTCTCTCTCTCTCACACACACACACAGAGACAAACACACACACACGCACACACGCACAGGTGGGACCCGTTGAATTATTTCTTTGCTCGTGATAGCTTTTAATTAGGTTCCACTGTACTGTAACTTTTTTCTTAAGCTATTAATTGAGCTCAGTGACTTCAAAAAGCTGTACATAAGCCTTGTTTGGGCCTTTCCAGTGTTGCTGAATGTGGGCTAAGTAGCCATGTAAGGTTGTATTGTACTACACATGCCTTTTTTTCAACATGAGCAATGCAACTGGGCCGACAGTTGTACACAATCCGGGTCAACTTGTTATTCTCCGCCCCACTGGGCTGCAAATCTTTTTTAGGAGGGATGCATGAGGCTTAAAAAGAAAATGGGCTTTAAGAAATAATAAATGGGATGTAATTATAAAAACTGCGCAGTAACTATAAAAAATGCACCAAACACGTAATTAGTTGAAAATATATATTATTTTTGGAATTTGAAAATTTTAATTTCATTACTTGTTGCGCACGCAATATTCGTTTGATTTTTACGTAAAACAAATTTATTTTGAAATTATATTAAATCTGACTAGAAATTTTGGGATAAAAATATTTTGGATCCCATCAAAATATGGGAAATTTTATTGAATTCTGTTTTGAGCAGTTGGTTGAAATTATTAATCGTTGTCCTAGCTAGAAAATGGGTTGTACTTTTAACAAACCGTAAATTGACTGTAGCAAATTCCGTTACTATTCAAAAATGGGTTGTACATTCTTACAAATCGCAAATGGGCTATATGTTCTCTGCCACACACTTGTGGGACTACTAAGTTGACGCGTCCCCTAAAAGAACAAAAACTAAGTTGACGCATATGCTAGGCTTTGTCAACTTATAGTCAACACACGGTTCTAGCAGCAGTGGTTGTTGGATATCCATCCAACGGATGTCATGCTTGTTCTTCAATCTCGGATATTCTTGCTTCAGCCGCCCAAAAAATGATTCCTCCCCCTGACATCTGGGGCGCACCGTTTCAGAGGCTGGCCTGTGGGCCTACTAAGTTGACGCGTACCAAGGGCTTTGTCAACTTAGTCAATATAAACGATTGTAGCTGCAGTGACCGTACGATGTCCATCCAACGGCTGTCATGCTTCTTCAACCTCTGGTCTTCTTGCTCCAGCCGCCCAAACCAGCACCGGTTATGCCGCGTGCTCTGATAACCCAAAGTATAGGGGATCAATTGTAGCCTCTTTCAATAAGTAAGAGTGTCGAACCCAACGAGGAGCTAAAAGTAGAACAAATATTCCCTCAAGTTCTATCGACCACCAATACAACTCTACGCACGCTTGACATTCGCTTTACCGGAAACAAGTATAAAACTAGAAGTACTTTGTAGGTGTTTTTGAATAGGTTAGCAAGAAAATAAAGAGCGTGTAATAAAAGTTAGGGGCTGTTTAGATAAAGACACAAGTAAATTAGTTTTAGTAGAGAGCTTTTTGTTACGAGAAAGTTATTTGTCCCTAGGCAATCGATAACTAGACCGGTAATCACTATTGCAATTTTATTTGAGGGAGAGGCATAAGCTAACATACTTTCTCTACTTGGATCATATGCACTTATGATTGGAACTCTAGAAAGCATGTGCAACTACTAAAGATCATTAAGGTAAAACCCAACCATAGCATTAAAGTAACAAGTCCTCTTTATCCCATACGCAAACAACCTACTTACTCGGGTCTGTGCTTCTGTCACTCATGCCACCTACCATAAGCAAATCATAAACATATTGCAAACCCTACAACGGGGATCCCTCACGCTTGTGCGACACGGAGAGCACCATAGGACAACACCAATAATAAAACATGCAACTCAAACCAATCTTGATCATCAAATAGGCAATAGGACAAAACAGATCTACTCAAACATCATAGGATAACAATACATCATTGGGAAATAATATATAGCGTTGAGCACCATGTTTAAGTAGATATTACAGCGGGTAAGAGAGAAGTTGCACCGCTGCATAGAGGGCGGAATAGTTGTTGAAGATGTTGGTGAAGATTGCGGTGATGATGATGATGACACGGCAGCGCTCTGGTGCCACCGGAGGAGAGCGGGAGAGGGGCCCCCTTCTTCCTCTTCTTCCTTAACCTCCTCCCTAGATGGGAGAAGGGTTTCCCCTCTGGTCCTTGGCCTCCACGGCATGGGAGGGGTGAGAGCCCCTCCGAGATTGGATCTGTCTCTCTGTCTCTCTCTGTTTCTGGGCTCTCTGATTTTGGCCCTTCACCATTTTTTTATATTCGGAGATCCGTAACTCCGATTGGGGTGAATCTTTCACCCAGATTTTCCTCATAAAATTAGCTTTCTTGCGGCAAAAGAAGAGCGTCAATCGCCTTATGGGTGGACCACGAGGGTCAAGGGCGCGCCCCCTGCCTCGTGCCCACCTCGGACACCATTTCACGTTGATTTTACTTCCCAAAAATCATAAATATTCCAAAATAATTCTCCGTCCATTTTTTATCCCATTTGGACTCCGTTTGATATGGATATTATGCAAAACAAAAACTTGCAACAAACAGAAACTGGCACTGGGCACTGGATCAATATGTTAGTCCCAAAAATACTGTAAAAAGTTGCCAAAAAGTATATGAAAGTTGTAGAATATTGGCATGGAACAATAAAAAATTATCGATACGACGGGGACGTATCAGCATCCCCAAGCTTAATTTCTGCTCGTCCTCGAGTAGGTAAATGATAAAAAAGATAATTTTTGATGTGGAATGCTACCTAGCATAATCTTGATCATGTATCCAATCATGGCATGAATATTAAGACACGAGTGATTCAAAGCAATAGTCTATCATGTGACATAAAAATAATAATACTTCAAGCATACTAATAAAGCAATCATGTCTTTTCAAAATAACATGACCAAAGAAAGCTATCCCTACAAAATCATATGGTCTGGCTATGCTCCATCTTCATCACACAAAATATTCAAATCATGCACAACCCCGGTTTCAGCCAAGCAATTGTTTCATACTTTTTAACGCGCT
This sequence comes from Triticum aestivum, assembly GCF_018294505.1. Classification (NCBI taxonomy): domain Eukaryota; kingdom Viridiplantae; phylum Streptophyta; class Magnoliopsida; order Poales; family Poaceae; genus Triticum; species Triticum aestivum. Next base: position 135,007,762 of record NC_057798.1, read on the forward strand.
TCAGCTTTTTCAACCCTCACGCAATACATGAGTGTGAGCCATGGATATAGCACTATGGGTGGAATAGAATATGATGGTTATGGAGAAGACAAAAAGGAGGAAGATAGTCTCACATGAACTAGGCGTATCAACGGTCTATGGAGATGCCCATCAATAGATATCAATGTGAGGAGTAGGGATTGCCATGCAACGGATGCACTAGAGGTATAAGTATATGAAAGCTCAAACTGAAAACTAAGTGGGTGTGCACCCAACTTTCTTGCTCATGAAGACCTAGGGCATTTGAGGAAGCCCATCGTTGGAATATACAAGGCAAGTTCTATAATGAAAATTCCCACTAGTATATGAAAGTGATAACTCAAGAGACTCTCTATATGAAGAACATGGTGCTACTTTGAAGCACAAGTGTGGTAAAAGGATAGTAGCATTGCCCCTTTTTCTTTTTTCTTTTTTTGCGGGCTTCTTTGGCCCCATGTTTTTTATTTAGGCTTATTTGGCCTCTTTTTGGGGGGGGGGACAATGCTCTAATAATGATGCTCATCACACTTCTATTTACTTACAACTCAATATTACAACTTGATACTAGAACAAAGTTATGACTCTATATGAATGCCTCCGGCGGTGTACTGGGATGTGCAATGATCTAGCATAGCAATGACATCAAAAAATGGACAAGCCATGAAAACATCATGCTAGCTATCTTACAATCATGCAAAGCAATATGGCAATGAATGCTCAAGTCATGAATATGATGATGATGGAAGTTGCATGGCAATATATATCGGAATGGCTATGGAAATGCCATGATAGGTAGGTATGGTGGCTGTTTTGAGGAAGATATATGGTGGGTGTAGTGCACCGGCGAAAGTTGCGCCAACTCTCGAGGTGAGAAAGGGCAATGCACGGTACCGAAGAGGCTAGCAATGATGGAAGGGTGAGAGTGTGTATAATACATGGACTCAACATTAGTCATAAAGAACTCATATACTTATTGCAAAAGTTTATTATCCCTCGAAGCAAAGTACTACTACGCATGCCCCCAGCGGGGAGGTTGGTAGGAGTTAACCATCACGCGCCCCCGACCTCCACATAAGGGAAGACACTCAATAAATACCTCATGCTCCAACTTCGTTACATAACGGTTCATCATACGTGCATGCTACGGGAATCACAAACCTCAACACAAGTATTTCTACTAATCCACAACTACCCACTAGCACACTTTAATATCACCACCTTTATATCTCAAAACTATTGCAAGGAATCAAACATATCATATTCAGCGATCTACAAGTTTTATGTAGGATTTTATGACTAACCATGTGAATGACCAATTCCCGTCATCTCTCTAAATAGATATAAGTGAATCAAGAGAGTTTAATTCTTTCTACAAAAGATATGCCCACGCTCTAACAAATATAAGTGAAGCAAAAGAGCATTCTACCAATGGCGGTTGTCTATGTGAAGAGAAATAGGCAATCCAAACTTCAAATGATATAAGTGAAGCACGTGAAGGATTCTATAAAGCCATACTCAAAAGATTTAAGTGAAGTGCAATGAGCATTCTATAAATCAACCAAGGACTATCTCATACCAGCATGGTGCATAAAAGAAAAGTGAAAACTAAATGCAAAAGACGCTCCAAGACTTGCACATATTGCATGAACGAAACGAATCAGAAAACATATAGATACTTGTTGAAGAAAGAGGGGATGCCTTCCGGACGCTTGAGTCTCCTTGAATATTTACTTGGGGTGACTTGGGCATCCCCAAGCTTTAGCTCTTGCCTCTCCTTCTTCTCCTCACATCGAGACCGTCTCGATCATCGAACACTTCATCCACACAAAACTTCAACAGAGAACTCGGTAAGATCCGTTAGTATAATAAAGCAAATCACTACTCTAAGTACTGTTGCAAACCAATTCATATTTTTTTCATTGTGTCTACTGTAATATAACTTTTTCATGGCTTAATCCACTGATATAAATTGATAGTTTCATCAAAACAAGCAAACTATGCATCAAAAACAGAATCTGTCTAAAACAGAACAGTCTGTAACAATCTGAACATTCACCATACTTATGATACCTGAACAATTCTGCCAAAATTAGGAAAAATAAAACATTTGTATAGAAATACATTTCAAAAAGAATCAGAACCAATTGACGTTCCAGCAAAAAACTAAAAATCGTGCACTACAGCCAAAGTTTCTGTCTTGCAGCGCACAAACCAACAAGCATTGTAAACATCCTAAAGGCAAACCTTGGCACATTATTTTTATAATACAATGGAATTGTAAAAGGGGATAATTATTTTTATTTAAAAGTTTCTGTAATGAAGATTCACAAAGTTTCCGTGAGCATGAACAAAGTTCAAGGCTAGCTCCCACTTCAACAATGCTTGTCTCTCTCACTTTCGCTTTTCTTTTTGAAAAAGTTTTAGGTTCCGCTATTTATTGTTCTTGTTTTTAAACTATATAAAAGCACCCAACAGAAATAAATGACTCTCTAAAACTTCTGGGTTGTCTCCCTGGTAGCGCTTTCTTTAAAGCCATTAAGCTAGGCATATAGTGCTCAAGTATGGATCCACCCGGATCCCAAGGTATATCAAAGCCAATTTTAATTAACAATGATTTTGGCATTTAGTAGTGAGCACAAAGTAACATATATCAAGCAACGACGAAGTCTAAATCTCTTCGTATGCATCAGCATGTCATACAAGAACAATTCAGGAACATCAAGTAAAGGCCAATACAGAGCATAAGCAGTTTCTTGCAATTTTATCGTGTTGGAAACATAAAGAGGCGGAGACATAGTTCCTCTCTCATAATAATTGCAAGTAGGAGCAGCAAGCACATGCATATTATATCTATCAAAATCATCATGTGGAACGATAAAAGGCAACCCATCAATATAATCCTTAATAAGGGCAAACTTCTCCGATATACTGTATTCAGGAGAATTCAAAAAGATAATAGGACTATCATGTGTGGGTGCAATAGCAACAATTTCATGTTTAACATAAGGAACTATAGCAAGTTCATCTCCATAAGCATAATTCATATTGGCATCTTGGCCACAAGCATAGCAAGCATCATCAAAAATGGATATTTCAAGAGAATCAACGGGATCATAACAATCATCATAGCAATCATCCTCTGGTAAGCACGAAGGGAAATTAAACAATGTATGAGTTGAAGAGTTACTCTAATTAGAAGGTAGGCACGGGTAGCTAATCCGCTCTTCCTCCTTTTGTTTTTCGCTCTCCTCATCATCTTTTTCATCCAATGAGCTCACAGTTTCATCAATTTCTTCTTCCATAGACTCCTCCAAAATATTAGTCTCTTCTTGGACAGCGGAGGAGTCCTCAGTATATGGTTTAACATAGGCATTAGAAGCATAATTATCATAACAATATTTAAGTATGGCAAAATTTTCAGATTTGTAAAGAGTAGCACCATACTTTTCAATCAAAGAAGCAATTTCATAAGCACCCTTAAAAGCAACAAATTCTTCAATTTGTTGAACATCATAGTAATTATAAACACCCTTAGCATAAGAAGATACGATTCCATTATCACTAAACAAACATTGGTAGGGAAGGTGTTTCTTAGGGTCTGCAGAACAACATGTAATATCATATATTTCGCATAAATTCCAAGCATAACATTGCAAACGATGAATTTGATCCAGTAAATGTTTCCCTATTTTAGATATACGGTGTCGCACATAACAAGCATGCTCATGTAAAGATTTGCCCTCAACTAAGCTAGTTGGGGTTTCAGCACGAGCACATAAGGATCGAAGATGATCCAAGTAAAAAGCTTCAGGAGTGTGATAGATTTTGATTGGTTCTTCAACCATTGGTTCAGTAGGTACAACTATTTTTTCGTATTTTGCGTTTCCTACCCATAACTAAAGATATAAAACAACTAAGAACAGCAAATAAAAATTACTTAGTGATAAAGCAAAAAAGCACACACGAGAATATTCACCCCACGCTATTGCTCCCCGGCAACGGCGCCAGAAAAAGGTCTTGATAACCCACAAGTATAGGGGATCACTTGTAGCCTCTTTTGATAAGTAAGAGTGTCGAACCCAACGAGGAGCTAAAGGTAGAACAAATATTCCCTCAAGTTCTATCGACCACCGATACAACTCTACGCACGCTTGACGTTCGCTTTACCGGAAACAAGTATAAAACTAGAAGTACTTTGTAGGTGTTTTTGGACAGGTTAGCAAGAAAATAAAGAGCGTGTAAATAAAAGTTAGGGGCTGTTTAGATAAAGACACAAGTAAATTAGTTTTAGTATAGAGCTTTTTGTTACGAGAAAGTTATTTGTCCCTAGGCAATCGATAACTAGACCGGTAATTACTATTGCAATTTTATTTGAGGGAGAGGCATAAGCTAACATACTTTCTCTACTTGGATCATATGCACTTATGATTGGAACTCTAGCAAGCATCCGCAACTACTAAAGATCATTAAGGTAAAACCCAGCCATAACATTAAAGTATCAAGTCCTCTTTATCCCATACGCAAACAACCTACTTACTCGGGTCTGTGCTTCTATCACTCATGCCACCCACCATAAGCAAATCATAAACATATTGCAAACCCTACAGCGGGGTTCCCTCACGCTTGCGCGACACGGAGAGCACCATAGGACAACACCAATAATAAAACATGCAACTCAAACCAATCTTGATCATCAAATAGCCAATAGGACAAAACAAATCTACTCAAACATCATAGGATAGCCATACATCATTGGGAAATAATATATAGCACTGAGAACCATGTTTAAGTAGAGATTACAGTGGGTAAGAGAGAGGTTACACCGCTGCATAGAGGGGGGAAGAGTTGGTGAAGATGTTGGTGAAGATTGCGGTGATGATGATGATGGCACGGCAGCGCTCCGGCACCACCGGAGGAGAGGGGCCCCCTTCTTCCTCTTCTTCCTTAACCTCCTCCCTAGATGGGAGAAGGGTTTCCCCTCTGGTCCTTGGCCTCCATGGCATGGGAGGGACGAGAGCCCCTTAGAGATTGGATCTGTCTCTCTGTCTCTCTCTCTGTTTCTGCTCTCTGTGATTCTGGCCCTTCACTGTTTCTTTTATATCCGGATATCCGTAACTCCGATTGGGGTTAATCTTTTGCCCAGATTTTCTTCATAAAGTTATCTTTCTTGCGGCAAAAGAAGAGCGTCAACTGCCTTAAGGGTCGACCATGAGGGTCAGGGGCGCGCCCAGGGGGGTGGGGCGTGCCCCCCTGCCTCGTGCCCACCTCGGACACCGTTTTGCGTTGATTTTACTTCCCAAAAATCATAAATATTCCAAAATAATTCTCCGTCCATTTTATATCCCATTTGGACTCCGTTTGATATGGATATTATGCGAAACAAAAACATGCAACAAGCAGGAACTGGCACTGGGCACTGGATCAATATGTTAGTCCCAAAAATAGTATAAACAGTTGCCAAAAAGTATATGAAAGTTGTAGAATATTGGCATGGAACAATCAAAAATTATAGATACGATGGAGACGCATCATGCTCCTACCTCCCATGGCCGGCTGTGATGCCACGGAGGCCTCACCGCCCCCTACTACTCCCACTGCTGGCCAAGCCCTGCGGCGATGGCAGCCTCACACCAAAGCCGAACCAGTGAACCCCCGTACTCCTCTCCGCGTGGGCATGCACTGCCACGTCTTCCCCGGCTCCGCGTCGTCCCCTTCCTAGGCCTCGCTGTCGTCCATTGCCTTGGTGCTCTCGACGCGGTGTGGTCAATGTGGTCAAGGAACGACTTCCATCGGAAGAGTACCGTACGTGGAGAGGCTGACAGCTGGGTCCACGGCCGCAGCGAGGAAGTGCCTTCTTATTACGCGGAAAATAATGATTCTTGCACCTGATAGCAGGGACCCACAGGACGGGCCACCGTATATTGCAAAAAAAAATATTTCCCCCCTGATTGCTGGGACCCACCAGCTACTTCTTCACACACAAGGAAGTGCCTAACAGTCGGGACCCACCTGGTCGAAGTGTACGTAGCGTTGTCATTCTGGTCACGAACGTGTACGTACATACTGGTCGATTGGTCTCACTGCAAGTATGAACCATGGCCGAGTAAGTAGCGGCACGTATCGTTGTAGAGCACCCGACATAGCAGTTCACGCAGTCCCGTCTAAGTCCTGTACATGTACGTACAGCCACATGGCAAAAATACGGCCACGTCTGTACATACGGGTGGGGTCTCGAGCGCATACTCACACACACATATATATACGGACGGCCAGGGCTTGTGTACATGGAGAGGCAACGGACGACAACAACGGTGTCCTGTTCATCGGGCAGCGAGTCGGCTGGTCGGAACGGAGAAACAGCGTCCTGTTCATCGGGAGGCAACTGACTAGGTCAGAATACGTCGTGTTCATCTGGATCCAACCAGCTTGGATGGAACAACCGATCGAAACAAGGCCTGGCATACCGCAGAACGGAGGAAACGGCCTTGTGTGTTCGACCGGTCATGGTCGAAACGGGATCCTGTTCATCGGGAGGGGTATGGCGTACCGCAAAACGGAGGAAACAGACTTCTCTTGGACCTCCTACGGTCAAGACGGGGTACTGTCGATTGGGAGGGGTGTGTCGTACCGCAAAACGGAGGAAACAGACTTGTGTTGGAGCGTTATGGTCGAAATGGGGGTCCTGTTCATCGGGAGGGGTGTGGCATATCGCAAAACGGGAGTCCACGGGATATTGTTCATCTCCACCGTCGACCTCCTCCAGCCTCCATGGGCTATTGTTCATCCACCGTCGACCTCCTCCAGCCTCCACCTGTGACTGTTCATCCACGGGTTCCTGTTCATCCAGCCTCCATCGCTCCTCCACCGGCTACTGTTCAACCAGCCCTCTCCATGGGGTCCTGTTCAACCACCCCTCCACGGGCTACTGTTCATCCAGCCCTCCACCGGCTACTGTTCAACCAGCCCTCCATGGGGTCATATTCATCCAGCCCTCCACGGGGTCCTATTCATCCACCCCAACCGTCTCGATCGGGGTCATGTTCATCCAACGGCAACAACCTCTACTACCATGAGGTCCCGTTCAGCCAACCCACATCGGGAACTGTTCACCCCCCCCCCAACAACGCTCACTGTTCATTCAGAGGCAGCATCGATCAGCTTTAGTTAGCAGCAGTAGAAAAGGAATCACTCGGGTTCAGTTAACAGCATGGGATCGACCGCTCGGGTTCAGTAACGTAGCTAGTGCAATCGCTCGGGTTTAGTTAGAGCCCAACGCCTCGCACCCATGCGCGTACGTGTACGAGAGAAACGCGCATCGATCGGCCCCCGACCACCCATCGTAACCGGGAACTCCCCAATGTTTTCCTCGCCCTCGCTTCTACCACGGTTTTTTCCGTCATGGACAACCCAAAGAATGTCATGAAGCTGCATCTCCAGCCCGCCCAGGATGAAAAGCCCATTTTCTGTCATGATTTTTTATCATAGAAGTAGGAGCCCACCACATCTATGATGATGCCGGGTTTTGTCACAATTATCGTCATAAAATTTTGTTTGGCCCAAAATTTCACAAATGTGTCTTTTTTTGTAGTGAATGCACGGGCATCTTGCTAGTCTTATAAAAAATAGAGTTGGTGATGATGGTGTGCCTGCCATCCTGCAATATATGCCGTCCGATATATATAGGACAAATGTTTCCTACAAGCAGTGGTAGTTACCACCACTTGCATTTTGTATGTTGTATGTAGTATCTGTCGGAACCAAGAGTATGTACGTGTAGTATGTAGTATATAACAATGATTAGGTAGTATATATACTAATTTTTAAGTAGTATGTATAATTTTTTGAGTATGCTCATTTTTACGTACAAATATGTACGTATTTTACAAATATAACAAAAACAATGGGCTCATATGCAATTTTTCATGTAACTTGCTTTGAAATATCTTAGATATAGTATATGAACATATTTAAAATAATAAAATAGTATATATAGTACCACATGGTAGTATATGAGACATGTGGGGTAACTACCACCGGGTGGTAGGATGAATTTTCCTTATATATATATATATATATATATATATATATATATATATATATATGACGGATAGGAAGAAAACTATGGCAATTTTGCCAAAAGGTACCTACACCCCTCTCCACATTTGCAAATAAGGCCTTCCCTTGTTCATCCTTTTCTCACACAAGATAAACTACTCATACAAATGCATCTTGATGTTCCGTGCAACGCCTGAGGATGTTTCTTTGGGGGTCTCTCCAGCGTGGCATGGTCATAGTTGCAAGTTGACACCCCTTGAGATGCCGAGGTTGAGGGGCACTCGGATTTTGTCCGATGAGCAGGTAAGATGAGTTTGATCACGTAGTAAATGCATTCTAAAGACTACTTCCGTGTCCATTTCCTAATTCTCCCCCTGCCGACTGTTTCACAGGTTAGGCTCGGTGCGAGTGGAGATTCTTTTGCATATGTACGGGAGGGTACCAACATCAATTTGCACAACATTTACAACGATGACACCATTCCCGTAGAACCTTTTTCCAACATTGGGATCAGCCATGCAACGGGCCACCGTCTGAGTTGGTACGATGGAACCACCGTGAGATTGAAGAAGATAGCATGAGCCTTGCACATGGTGTCAAGGTGGACCATGCTATCTATGCGATTTTTTGCCGTATGAGTACGAAGACGTCGTGCTCCTTTCTAACCGCTTCTTCGTGGTAACAAACCAGGGGACTTGATTCATATGGGACACATCCTACGGTATACTCCCTCTCTCCCATTTTATTTGTTTTGAATTTTTTTCGTTTTATAAGTTTTAAATTCAAATTTGGAGCTCCCCATTACATGTTGAGATTACTATGTCCATCAAATCATTGTGTGCATGTATAGTAAAGAAACAAATCTTGAGTTTGGCGTGAGTTCGTGCAGAGGTAGCACTACAAGGCCTGACGCAGTAGTTATATTTCCCTCTCAGGGCCCTCGGGACTGGGCTTCAGCGCCTTAGTACACCTGCCTTTGAGTCAATAACATGTGGACCCGATAGGTGGCTGGTCCACATGTAATTCTCCCGAAGACAGAGGGGCAGTGGAGCCGAGAGGGGTGAGCCGCAGGTCGGTGGACGTGTGGTGTTATGGGTTCAAGCGGCATCGTGGAAATCGCTTGTGGCTGTGGTAGAAACTTGATGCTCGCCGCATTACAGGTGGCCCACATGTCATGCACAAAAAGGCAGAGGGGCGGTGCGGCCGAGAGGCTGAGGCGCATGTCAGGGGACGTGGTGTCGTGGGTTGGAGCGACGTCGTGGGAATCGCGATTGGCAGTGGATGAAACGTGATGGTCGTCATAGTTGAACTTCCATGGACAAGCTGTCATGTCTACGGACATACTGGAAGGAGTATTAGAGAAAGCTAGGCCGATAAATAGTGCCATGTAGTCAAGGGAATAATTTTTTATACAAGAGAGGAAATAGTTCATCCATCCATAATGCCCTGCTGCTGGTGCTTCTTCTTCTTCTTCTTCTTCTTCTTCTTCTTCTTCTTCTTCTTCTTCTTCTTCTTCTTCTTCTTCTTCTTCTTCTTCTTCTTCTTCTTCTTCTTCTTCTCATTTTCTGTGGGAGACGACTTCGCAACAAGCTCTCTGGACCTTGCAGCTATCTCGGAACTCACACGGGCATCAAGGGCAGCATATTTTATCCGCTCGAACGTCAAGGGATAATTCTCCCATCTAGAGGACCTTAATGCCAGCGTCTCGTCACCCTTCTGAAGATTTTTTCTGAGCACAAAATTTGCTACGTCGAATAGGGATGGTGTCGGTTTATCACAATCTTCTATAATAATTTTTATTTTGGTTTGTACGTCAGTGATGCTTTTCAAATCAAGGTTGTAAGGCTCTAACTTCTGTTTGTCCCCAGCAATGGCTGCCCCACAGAAATATATGTGCTCCCAAGACAAGAAATCGTGAAGCTCACCTAGTATGGAGGGCGCGTGTATGATGTGGTACACTAAAACATCATCTTCGAGGCACAACTGAAGGACGGCGGCACGTTGGATCTTCCAAGTGGCACGCTCTGTGTACTCTGCGTCGAGATCGATGACCTTCATCTCCACCTTTTGGAGGGAGTTGGATACATTGTTGATCTACTTCCGAACAACCCTTGGGTGGTCGGTGACTGTGGCAACTGTGCTCAACGAGCCTTCGACGAGGACATGTTGGACTCTAAAAACTTGCATCTGGATCTCTTTCGTCATTTGGAACCACTAGACCAGAGGGCTATGGTTTGGAGAATTAGGATTAGATGGCTAGTCTAACTGAATAAGATGATTGTTTAAAGGGGCTTCGGAATTACTCCAGGATGATGTGAAGAGGTTAAAACAATGTGAATGCAGTGTGGTTTGGATGCAAATGAAGATGAATGAGTGGTGAAGAAGCCGAGGAAAATCGGTTCCCGATGGAGAAGTAAATGGGAGAAGTGGCCTGCAGGCAGTTGATTAGACGGCTAGGAAGACTAAACGAAATGGCTATGTGGGTAGACCGAGGAGTGGTACTTGTCCTTGTACGTGCCCATCCTTCTAGAGCTACATATGCCACTGGCTAGTTGAGGTCACTCTTTCGAATCACCATGGCGAGATGATATGTCTCCAATGTATCTATAATTTAGGAAGTATGCATGCTACTATTTTATCATTCTTGGGTGTTCTACAACCATTTTATAGCAACTTTACATCATTTTTTAGACTAACCTATTGAGCGAGTGCCTAGTGCCAGTTGCTGTTTTTTGCTTGCTTTTTACATCGCAGGAAATCAATATCAAACGAAGTCCAAACACCGTGAAACTTTTTGGAGATTTTTTTTGGACTGAAAGGAACCGAATGGGCCAGAGCTGCACCTGGGGGTGCCCCGAGAAGGGCACAACCCACCAGGGCGCTCCAGGCCCACCTGGCGTGCCCAGGTGGGTTGTGCCCACCTCGGTGGCCTCCCGCACCCCCTCTTTGCACTATAAATTCCTAAATATTCAAAACCCATCGGGGTAGACCTAGATGAGAAGTTCTGTCGCCGCAAGGCTCTGTAGCCACTGAAAACCAACCTAGACTCGTTCTGGCACCCTGCCGGAGGTGGGAATCATCTTCGGTGGCCATCTTCATCATCCCGGCGGCCACCACGATGAGGAGGGAGTAGTCCACCCTCGGAGCTGAGGGTTTGTACCAGTAGCTATGTGTTTAATCTCTCTCTCTCTCTCTCGTGATCTATATCATGGGCTTTGTTAATATAGTCGGATCATATGATGTTTCTCCCCTCTATACTCTTGTTATGATGGATTGAATCTTTACCCTTCAAAGTTTTGTCATGTCGGATTGAATATTCAGAGATGAGAACACATGATATATGTCTTTTAATATGAATACTTGAGGTGACAATGAGGTATCCTATTGATTCACTTGATATGTGTTATGGCATTCAACTCGTGAATTCCCGCAGTGATATTGGGGTAATCTATGCATAGGGGTTGATGCATGTTTTACTCCAATGGAAACTTTGCGGTCTCTTTCTAGTTCTTTGTGTGGATGGAGTATTGTGAATATGAATTTGCATTGGTGTTATTCTAGTACTAACTCTGGGATAGATTGAACGAAAAAAATAGCTTTGTGTTATTTTAGTACGAACTCTTGAATAGATCGAACGTAAAGAATAGCTTTGAGGTGGTTTCCTGCTCTACAAACAATTCCTATCTTTTGTCCTCCGCTAATAGGAACTCGGGAGTGATTCTTTACTGCACTTTGAGATAATCATATGATCCAACTATGTTAGCATTGTTGAGAGATTGCACTAGCGAAAGTACGGACCCTAGGCCTCACTTTTAAGCATTGCAATACCGTTTTTGTGCCCGTTTACTATTTGCTACCTTGCTATTTTTATTTATTCAGATTATAAAAATATATTTCTACCATCAATATTACACTTTTATCACCATCTCTTCACCGAACTAGTGCACCCATACAATTTGCCATTGTATTGAGTGTGTTGGGGACACAAGAGATTTCTTGTATTTGGTTGCAGGGTTGTTCGAGAGAGACCATCTTCATCCTACACTTCCCACGGATTGATAAACCTTAGGTCATCCACTTGAGGGAAAATTGCTACTGTCCTACAAAACTCTGCGCTTGGAGGCCCAACAGGAGTCTACCAGAATTAAGTTGCATAGTAGACATCAAGCTCTTTTCTAGCGCCATTGCTGGGAAGGTGAGTGCATGAAGGTATATATTTAGATCTTGCAATTGAATCTTTTAGTTTCGTGTTTTATCACTAGTTTGGTTCGTAAAAGAAAACTACAAAAAAAATGGAATTGAGGTTGCATTATGTTATTGATCATATTTATAATATCTTTCTTGAAAATGATGGTTCGGAAAATTGTGATCAATTTTAAGAAGAAGAAGTCAATAAAATGCTTGGCACAAAATATTTGAATGATGAGCATGATTGCAATGTTGTTAGTATGAATTCTTTGAATATCCATGATGCTAATGATATGCAAAGCCATAAGCTTGGGGATGCTATGTTTGATGAAGATGATATGTTTAGTCCCCCATGTTTTGATGAGAATATTTATTGTTATGAAAGCATGCCTCCTATTTAGGATGATTATATTGATGAAAGTAGATTTGGAGAGGTCATGACTTTATTTAATGATGAATCCACTACTTTGGAAGAGGTTTCAATTGATTATGATAACAAAGTTTCTATATATTATGATTATGGTGATGACATGTATGCTATATTGAATAATTATAACCATGAAACTTGTGATCATGATTTTAATTTTCAATCCCATGATAGTTATTTTGTTGAGTTTGCTCCCACTACTATTCATGAGAATAAATTTGCTTATGTGGAGAGTAATAAAATTTCTATGCTTGTGGATCATGAAATGAATGCTTTATGTGATAGTTATATTGTTGAATTCATTCATGATGCTACTGAAAATTATTATGAGGGAGGAACTTATGCTTGTAGGAATTGCAATAATATCAAGTTTCCTCTCTATGTGTTGAAAGTTTTGAAGTTTTGCTTGTTTTGCCTTCCTATGCTAGTTGATTATTGTTCCCATATGTTGTTTTCTCACAAAATTACTATGCATAGGAAGTCGGTTAGACTTAAATGTGCTAGTAATATGCTTCATGATGCTCTCTTTATGTTTCAATTCTTATATTTAATGTGAGCATCATTGAAATCATCATGCCTAGCTAAAAAGGCATAAAAAAGCGCTTGTTGGGAGACAACCCAACACTTTTACCTACTGTTTTTATGTGTTAACATGATTAAGATACTGTAGTAATCATGTTTTATTGCTTTTGTTTCAATAAAGTGCCAAGTAAAGCCTTTGAGATCATGTTGGGTGATAGTTGATTTGACCCTGCTGAAAAACAGAAACTTTTGCGCTCACGAAAATGAGTCTCATTTTTAACACAAGAGTTCTATTGAGTTGATTCCTTTTGAAGAAGTTCAATATACAAATTGCTCACGTGGTACTAATTATTTCATAATTTTTGGAGTAGCATAAGTATGGTAGTTGTCCAGATTACTACAGACTGTTCTGTTTTTGACAGATTATGTTTTCAATGCATAGTTTGCTTTTTTCCTAGTTTCGATGGCTTATATTGCTCAATATAAATTATATAAATTATATGATATAGTAGGAATTTTCTGAGAACAATTATGAATCTTGTATTTGGCAGTACCAAAGTGTAATGGTTTGCTCTTTATCATACTAACCTAACTCACAAAGTTCTGTTAAGTTTTGTGTGACTGAAGTTTTAAAGTTTTGGGTGAGATATCGATATGAGGGGAATAAGGAGTGACAAGACCCTAATCTTGGGGATTCCCAAGGAACCCCAAGTCAATATCCAAGGAAGATCTAGGCAACTAATCTTGGGGATGCCCCGGAAGGCATCCCCTCTTTCGTCTCCAACATTATCGGTAACCACACTTGGAGCTATGTTTTCATTCGTCACATGATATGAGTTTTGCTTGGAGCATAAATTTATTTTGTTAAGAATTTGCTTGCTGCTATTTAGCATAATGGTTTGCATCTTTTATTTCAATAAAAGTGGCATTGATAGCCTTTACTATGCTTATCTTACAAGTCTACATGTTACTGTTTGAAAACAGAAAGTTTACCGCTGTTGCAAAAATTCCCTACAAAAGTCGAATGCGATAAAATGTTGAAGTTTTTGCAAAATGAGATCTGATAAATTCTCTACAGTGTGGTAGAATTTAATAATGTTTGGAGTTGGTGAATTATTGTTACTCTTGCATTCTTTAGAGACTGTACTGTTTTGGCAGATTGTTGTTATGTTTGCATTGTTTGCATATGTTTGCTTGTTTAATGATTCTATTTGCGGATAGGAGTATTAAATATGCAGAGGCATTTAGTATGCAATGTTGAATAATAATTTTAGTGATTTACTACAGTAGATAATGATAAGGTTTTTGCATTGGCTTATACTAACTTATCTCACAAGTTCTTGTTGAGTTTTGTGTGGATGAAGCTTTTGAGATAAGGAAAACCATGATATGAGAGGCATTAAGGAGACACAAAAGCTCAAACTTGGGGATGCCCAAGGCATCCCAAGATAATATTTCAAGAAGTCTCAAGCATCTAAGCTTAGGGATGCCCCGGTAGGCATCCCACCTTTCTTCATCAACAATTATCGGTTAGTATCGGTTGATCCTAAGCTTTTGCTTCTTCACATGATGTGTGCTATTGTCGGAATGTCATTTTATTTTGTTTTGCTTGCTGTTTTAATAAAATACTTAGATCTGAAAGTTTTAAATAAGAGAGATCCACACGTAGCTATCTATTTACTTAACTACTCATTTGATCTTCACTTATATCTTTTTGGAGTAGTTTGTCTTTTACTCTTATGCTTCACTTATATCCTATGAGTAAATTGTTGAATAAATTGAATGTCATGAAGCTGAAATTATATCATGCCTAGTGGTAGCTTCACATTGGGTTTAGAAAGTGAAATCTTTTGAGGCTTGACAATCACAATATTGGTCATACAAGCAATTCACAAATAATTAGTATAAGGAAGAGAATTTTCACATGCAAATACACTATCATGAAAATCTTTTGTGATTGTGAGCCCCCATCAAAATATTATATGCCAAAATTGTGGACATTGGACAAGGAAGACGACGTAATGATTTATGGTTGCTCATATTCACATAGAAGTTATGTTGTCATAGATCCTTCCACATGTGGTGCTTGCCCCCATCTTTGCTAGCCAAAAATTGCGCACCAAGTAGAGATACTACTTGTGCATCCAAAAACCCTTAAAGCCAAATCTTATTTTCAAGTGTCCACCATACCTACCTAAGGATTGAGTTAGATCCTTCAAGTAAGTTGTCATCGGTGCAATAAGGCAATAAAAATTGCTTCTAAAAATGTTAGATCATTTAGTGTAAGAGAAAATTGAGCGTTGTACGTACTTATGGTGGCAAAGCAATAAAAGCGACGGACTACATAATAAAGGTTGCTATCATAAGGGGAAATATAACGTGACGTTCTTTTGCACTAAGGGATTGAGCATACAAACAAATAAGTGCATGGCAACCTCTGCTTCCCTCTACGAAGGGCCTATGTTTTACTTCTCAGTATTTACTTTTATGCAAAGAGTCAAAGTTTTTCTCTCAATTCCTTTTTATTTTTCTATTTTGGCAAGCATCATGTGGTGAGGGAAGATCTACGTACATATGTCCAGTTGAACATGGGTAGCATGAGTTATTATTGTTGACATCACCCTTGAGGTGAATACATTGGGAGGCAAAACAATAAGCCCCTATCTTTCTATGTGTCCGGTTGAAACGTTTTGCTCATGTGTATGCGGTGAGTGTTAGCAATCATAGAAGACTATATGATGGTTGAGTATGTGGAGCTCTTACTTAAACTCTGTTGAATAAGTTGAATTGCAATTGCTTGGTGACTAAGAACATAGGTTGTTGTGTTTCAAGAGAGTTCATTGTTTGGACGTTAACATGTGAATTTGTTGCTACTATAACATGAGAAGTTTTATAAGAAAGAATTGCTATCATGATGCTAGGAAAAGTGATTGAATTTATCATTGATCAAACTTGTGCAATTTGCTAGCATTCACACTTCATAAATTATTTCTTTTATCATTTACTTACTCGAGGACGAGTAGGAATTAAGCTTGGGGATGTTGATACGTCTCCAACGTATCTATAATTTATGAAGTATTCATGCTGTTATTTTATCATTCTTGGGTGTTTTACAATCATTTTACAGCAACTTTATATCATTTTCTGGGACTAACCTATTGACCCAGTGCCCAGTGTCAGTTGCTGGCTTTTGCTTGTTTTTTACATCGCAGGAAATCAATATCAAACGGAGCCCAAACACCGCGAAACTTTTTGGAGATTTTTTTGGACCAGAAGGAACCCAATGGGCCAGAGCTGCACCTGGGGGTGCCCCGAGGGGGCACAACACACCAGGGCGCGCCAGGCCCACCTAGTGCGCCCAGGTGGGTTGTGCCCACCTCGGTGGCCTCCCTCACCCCCTCTCTGCATTATGAATTCCCAAATATTCCAAAACCCATCGGGGTAGACCTAGATCAGACTGTCGCAAGGCTCTGTAGCCACCGAAAACCAATCTAGACTCGTTCCGGCACACTGTCAGAGGGGGGAATCATCTCCGGTGGCCATCTTCAACATCCCGGCGGCCACCACGATGAGGAGGGAGTAGTCCACCCTCGGGGTTGAGGGTTTGTACCAGCAGCTATGTGTTTAATCTCTCTCTCTCCCTCGTGATCTATATCATGGGCTTTGTTAATATAGTCGGATCATATGATGTTTCTCCCCTCTATACTCTTGTTATGATGGATTGAATTTTTACCCTTCAAAGTTTTGTCTTGTCGGATTGAATATTCAGAGATGAGAACACATGATATATGTCTTGCAATATGAATACTTGAGGTTACAATGAGATATTCTATGGATTCACCTAATATGTGTTATGGCATTCAACTCGCGAATTCCCACGGTGATATTGGGGTAATCTATGCATAGTGGTTGATGCACGTTTTTCTCCAACGAAAACTTTGGGGTCTCTTTATAGTTCTTTGTGTGGATGGAGTATTATGAATATGAATTTGCTTTGGTGTTATTCTAGTACGAACTCTAGGATAGATCGAACGGAAAAAATAGCTTTGTGTTATTTTAGTACGAACTCTAGAATAGATCGAACAGAGAGAATAGCTTTGAGGTGGTTTCGTTCTCTACAAACAATTCCTATCTTTTGTCCTCCTCTAATAGGAACTCGGGAGTGATTCTTTACTGCACTTTGAGGGATAATCATATGATCCAACTATGTTAGCATTGTTGAGAGATTGCACTAGCGAAAGTACAGACCCTAGGCCTCACTTTTAAGCATTGCAATACCGTTTTTGTGCCCGGTTACTATTTGCTACCTTGTTGTTTTATTTATTCAGATTATAAAAATATATTTCTACCATCAATATTACACTTTTATCACCATCTCTTCACCGAACTAGTGCACCTATACAATTTGCCATTGTATTGGGTGTGTTGGGGACACAAGAGATTTCTTGTATTTGGTTGCAGGGTTGTTAGAGAGAGACCATCTTCATCCTACACTTCCCACAGATAGATAAACCTTAGGTCATCCACTTGAGGGAAAATTGCTACTATCCTACAAAACTCTGCGCTTGGAGGCCCAACACGAGTCTACAAGAATAAAGTTGCGTAGTAGATATCACGAGACATTTTATGATTCCTTTTTATTTATGCACCCCTCCTGATAGGTGGGACCTATGCAAACGGATAAAAATATGTGTCATAGCTGGTTCGGATGGATATTGGTGCGTGAGTGGGAGACAAACATTCTCTAGTTAAGGAATATGCGGTTATCCTCAAAAAATAAAAGGCCTTCTTCGCGCTTCCGCATGCATGAGGATTTGGTTCTCCTCGCAATATGGATGATACCTGGAGGATGAAGTGAACCAGAGGCATGCTAGCACGGGAGACCTATTTCCGCTATACAGTACTACTCATGTTCCTACTATTCCTAATACTAGTAGTAGTATAACTGTGGTACACTTGATGGTCAAAATATTATTCATCCGATCCTCACAGTGAAGTGGCAAGACCCTGCGCCCGAGGTGACACCAGTCCAGGCAGCGTGTTCGGGTTACCAAAGTCAACCTCACCTTGTGCACTGTGCAGTCACTGTCACCGCTGATATATAGCATGCCTCGCCTCGTCTCCCTCTCCCCTTGCACCACTCCATATCCATCTCCGTCTCGCCGGAGATCCTAAGGTCACTCTTCATCATCTTACTGTGCCCCCGCGTACCCTTGCCTCGCTCGCCTCCCCCAGTACCACTATTCCCTCCCTAGCCGCTCCAGCACCGAGAGCCTTCTCCCTCTTAAATCAAGCACCCAAAAACATCACCTTCCAAACTCCACCATGGCCGAACGTGAACTGCGCAGCATCCATATGAGCCGCGATTGGAGCAATCTCCTTGGTGACATCCTCGACCTCTGTTGTTCGTGTATGGATATGTTGAGCGCCCTGCGGCTGGCTGCATGCTCGAGGGATATGCACACGGCCATCGTCGAAGCGATGCCTAAGCTTTTCAAGATACCCTGCTTGCTGCTATCTGGTCTTGCGAGATTTGCTCACCATGATACGGAGGCGTACATGATGCCCGTCGACTTCAATCCGATCTCCATTAGCCGAAACTTCTTTGCTGGTATGTAGTGGGTCGCCGTACATCATTTCCTTTGACTTCGATCTGATCACCATCGCCCGAAACTTCTTGGCAGGTATGTACTGGGTCGGCATGAACTCCCACTGGATGGCTGCCGTAAGAGAAGATGGGAAAAAGTTGGTGCTCGTGAACTTCCAAACCTCCCATGAGATTATCCTTCCTCCGTTGGATTATATAGAGTTTTACTATCGCGGTCCAAGTCATCTAGATTACGACGTTTGTTGGACAAACCTTGTTTTGCAGAAAATTGTAATCTGCCAAGTGCCCACATGACATGCGGATTACGAAGACTTCAAGCTAATTACCTTGCGGACTCGCCTATCTTTACGCCAGTGCCTTCTTTAGCTGGAGACAACTCAGCTCGCAGTGGATCATCGTCAAAACTGATACACACTTCTGTGATGCTATTGAACACAATGGCATCATCTACGCGATCGACAAAGCAGTTGGCACCACGTATTGCTGGGACGGAGCATGTAAGTTGTTTTCGTCTGATGTTAATGATAACGCCATGACACTGTTTGAACTTTTTGTGATGATTGCCATATCCCTGTTTGAGCGGAATTTGAGTAGAACTATGGCAATGTATTAGAGACGCCGTAAATCAGCTATATTTGGAATGAGTTAATTCATGCGATTGTGACCATGTCATTACAGCCAATTTGTACCCCTGAATAATCAAATGGTTAGGAAGATATGGATATTCTCCTTATTTTATAGTAATCTACTAGCAAAAGGGCCCGTGCGTTGCAATGGGACATAATTTTTTTATAGCATAAGATCAATTGTGTTAAATGCAATACATGTGCTTCACTACGGAGCAAATGGCATTTGCCATCAATTATGATTGATTGGGTCAAGTAACTGGATCACAGGACAATTCAACTCATTTAAACCTTGACACTTAAAATGAGCGTGCTGTGATGGAAAAAAGGCGAGGGAGACCTCAAGTGAAAAGGCAAGGAAGGCATTCAACGTCATAGAGCATATCTGATTCTTTTTTGTGGTATGGGTTCCTTATTCATCATAGTCATAGCCCTGAAACGATCTCTTCATTATTCACCATGAATGTGCAGCTTAATTAATTATATATGAGCTAAATATGATATTAGTTCCATATATGAACTAATATGTTGTGAAGAAAGAAATCATGTCCAAATATTTAACAACGGGGCAGTTTTCTTGTATTTCAGTTTGTATGTGACAAGAAACAAATGAGATTGATCCTTGAATGAAAAATTGGGAATAAGCTATGCCAAGAGTACTTGATTGTGTACACTTATTAGTACACTTGCCTTGATTGTGTTCCTGAATTAGCACAAGAGCAATAGATGCAGCATGCATTTGTCAATAATGCATTTAAACCATAGTGTACTGCCACCTAAGTAAATCTTGCTGGTTGATCACATGACCCGACAGAAAAATAGACAATCAAGACGCAAGATGTACCTGAACGAACCAAATGATAGGCCTTGGTGCTCCCCGATTCGTTCGTGCAGTCAAGCTGCTGAACCAAGACCCATGACCAGTCACAAGCCGCAATTGTCCAGGAGCCGCGGTCATATCCAGTCGCGAGCTGGCAATATCTACGCGTCATGAATGATCAATGGTGTTGGTATTTTGTCCTATGACAGTGGAATTCTGGGAGCCGGCATCGACGCTCGTTGGATGGGGGCGTCATGGCGCGAGGAGTCGGCATCAGCAAACTATCAGCGAGGTGCCTATACCAAAATTAACTTTTTTGCGGGACTTATACCAAGATTACTGACCACTGGAATGAAAGTATTGTTTCCTACTTTGTATTTAAATCTGTATAAAACCTAAGTTTTTTTGGAATTCCTAAGCTTTTGCACATGAATCATATCACGTATACTTATCATCATGAATTTCCCACTAAATGAATGAAGCCAATGGTTAGTACTCCCTCCGTCCGAAAATAGTTGTCATCAAAATGGATAAAAAGAGATGTATCTAAAATTAAAATACGTCTAGATACATCCTTTTTTCTCCATTTTGAAGACAAGTATTTCCGGACGGAGGGAGTACTTATGACTACCCAGAAAAAAGTTACGTTAGACAATTTAAACCATATAGAAGCGAGTGGTTCCAAGTCTAGGATCCGATGGGGCAGCCTCTTGCAGTTCCATGTCTTTTTTGTTTCGTCCTCCTGTACATATTGCCTGCAACTTATTGTGGGTGCTCATCATGGCAATAATTTGTACTCCGTACATAGAGATGAGAGGCATGCTGTCAGACTCAAAAGGTTTTGATGGAAGTGATAAATACTCTGATTTTGACAAAAGAAGATGTCATTCGCGTCTGCTGCCTTCAAACACCAATCTGAATTTAAGCATATCTACTGTTTGATCTACAACATACATACGTACGGCCGTTCAGCACTAATTCCCCTAGCCTCTCAGTCGCAACCGCCACACTCGTCTTCAGGTCTCCTCATCCTTTAACGCCCGCCGTCGCCATCTCTGCCTCTGCCGTGCTCCCTTCACCGTTGCGGCTGAGCTCGCGACGGCTGAAGTGCCGGAAGCCTTCCTAGCGGTGGCTGCCAGGGCTGTGTACTCATTGCCATCCTGCCGTGTCACCTGAACAGGAAAGACGGGCGTGCTCGGTCGTGGCTGTGCCTGACGCACGTTGTTTGAGCATGACCAAGGCGGCGCCGGCAGTGTTCATGACAGACCGGGTCCGTGCTGGCACGGTCTGCCGGCGTGCTAGTAGCATAGTACATCACCATCCTACAGTGCCCTCAACCCCTAGGATGCTACGGTACGATCAAGAGCTCATCGTGGAGCCTATCTTCGCCGGCGGTGATTGCCATCCGGGCCAAGGAGTTGCGCGGGGAAGCAGGAGCTTTACAGGGACTTGCTGCAAGGGTCAAGCAGGCTTGGTGGTGCTGGGGTCTCGACGGCCTCTCGGCGTCGATTTCTTCGGACAA
Organism: Triticum aestivum; assembly: GCF_018294505.1. Classification (NCBI taxonomy): domain Eukaryota; kingdom Viridiplantae; phylum Streptophyta; class Magnoliopsida; order Poales; family Poaceae; genus Triticum; species Triticum aestivum. Next base: position 135,029,548 of record NC_057798.1, read on the forward strand.
GCCCTGCGGTGCTCCAAGCGCAAAGGATCAACGCCGTCTGCACCCGGCGGATCTCAATTCCTCAATTTTTTCGTAGATTCGATTCGATTTGTTCTCAAGGTACCATGTAAGGAGGAATTTAATGGCCGTGTCGCCATCGGGAAGCCGAGCGCACCTGGCGCCGCTGATTGCTCCTGAGGGCGCCGTGGGCCGCGGTGTGATTCGCTTTAGTGGCCGCCTCTGTCTTCGACGATCACAAGTCCAGGGCTGTAGCGTCCGTCGTCTCGCACGCACCGCCGGATGGCCTCGTATCTATTCGTTCTTCGAACAGTAGCACCTCTTCTCATCCACATTTTCTGAAGCGATATTCAGCTTCCATCCAGCGCTCGTCGACGCCGCCATGGCGGCCACCATGACCACCTCGACCTGATCGTCTTCTGCATGCGCCTCATGTCCGGCCGAGCTTCCAGCACCGTTCGTGGACGCCCCCGCGATGGCCACCATGGCCACGTTGGCATTGATCCTCGTCTGTCGGTGCTTCCTCCTAGGCCGTCTCCCTGCTAACATAACCGGGAGCGTCGAGATTTTTGCCTTCCTGTCGTTTCCTTTCCGACTAATATATTATTCCCTCCGTTCCAAAATAGATGACTCAACTTTATACTAACTTTAGTACAAAGTTAATACAAAGTTGGGTCATCTATTTTGGAACGGAGGGAGTACGTGGCTCTTGGGCGTGTGAGTATTGGACAGTTGGACACCATTGGCCTGGGATTATTGTGCTCGTTTTCGTGGATGGGGTTCCCTGGTCTCTTTGACCTGTATCTCGGGTGGACTACTTAAAAAAAACAGACGACACCTCGCAGCTTAAAGCCAGAGTCCGGATCGTTTTTTGTAGGCTTTTTTTTATTTTTGCTAAAGGAACCGAGTACGAATTGCTTTTCTTATTTGTTTGAGAAAAAAACAGAAAGAGTCTAGATCATGACTCATGAGGGTGCAGGGAGGCCCTAAAAGCAATGGGCCGGCTTCGTCTATACTAACGGACGGACGAATGAAGACGGACAAAAATTAGGGTGTAAGCAATTAGTACCACATCGCATATATGTTTATTTATAAACTGAAAGTGCAAATTCACGGGAAGAAGCGTATTGTGACGGTGAACCCATGGAGTCAATCCGTGCTTTATTATTACTAGTACATATGCCCGTGCGTTGCACCGGGCGAAAAAATATACCTGCTTCATGTGCATTGTGCACTATTTATATCCAATTTTAATAAATGTCGATGATAATGTTAAACATGGAAATTTTCTTATTTTTAATAAAAGTTAATGTTTTCAAAATAATGGAACACTTTTTAAAGAGTAGTTAAATTATTTTTAAGAAATTGGATCATCTATCTAAAAAGGAACATTGTTTGAAGAGATGTTTAAAAAAAATAATGTTTTGCTTGTTTTTGTTGTACATTTTTAAGTGGAAATATTTTTTAGTAAAAAGGGAACATTTTTTGGAATTTTTTGCTTTTTTTATGTGTGAACATATTTTTTTGAATTAATGATAGTGTGAACATATGTAAAACTGTGAAATTTTTAAACTATATTTACAGTACAAGAAGGAACACAATGGCTGACAAATTAATAGCAATTGTTCTCTGTTCATCAAGAGAACGATTTTTGTTTCTAAGCTAAGAAGATTCAGTTAGATTCATCTCCTCCTATGAGCTCCAGTCAAACAGCCAACGGAATGATGACCAAACCATTGGATAAGATTTAAAGTCCAGGTGACAACGCATTCGAGCACAGATTCTCTCACACACAGAACTCATGAATTCAGGCCAGACTGATTAGTAATTGATGAATGACAGTACAATTTCTTTAATTGGCACCATCCAACACTAAACGAAACAAATCAAATAGATCTAAGATTGGGTTCTGATTTGTGATCAGCAGTCAATAGGAGCAGAGCATGGTACAGATCGACCAATGTATTTAGGTGTCACCAGAAACACAACAGTTCAAAATGATTTACCGTCATCTAGTAAACACAATGGAATATCAAAAGCACTTCATGAAGATACTCTATCGTAGGCCGAATATAGTAGCATGATATTTGTGAGCACCGTCATCTAGTAAAACAGAAAAATGTGCAAGTAGCATCTGATTAAATAGTTTTGGGATCTATTTCAAAAATTATATAAGATTTGAAGCAAATGCTAGAAATTTGTCTCTTCACAAGCTCATATTTTGTAACTAATATGGAGCTAGAGAAATCATCTACCATACTAATTTAAAACTCTAATTAGACAAAAGAATAAGAACAAGTGCTTCTACCACAATTGTACAGTATGCATATATGAACCTGCAAATGTGTGCTATAATTTAGGAGCATTCAACACAGGCAATGCTTATATATCATGGAGCTTATTCTAGAAAGCACATACTTTTAGGCATAAAAATAAACACCTATTTGGCAGGAATGTGTTGTTTATTGAAATTAAAACAAAACAAGCACGGGAAGACCATACTGTATGTCGTCTTCAGATATATCCATCAAGCTTGCTCTTCACTTTCTGGATTCAGAACCTCACCACAGCAGCCTGCTCTGGGTAACCAAATTTCAGGAAACGCCAAGACACCAAACCCTGATGAATTCATATATGTGCTTATTTTTTAAATAAGCACATACTGCAGCCAGTAGCAGCAGCAGAAGCAGCGTGGAGACCACTCGATTTCTCATGTAGCTATTTCTTTCCTTGCTAAGTTGTTCTACTTCAGTTGTAGTTATGTGAGTCATAAAGACAGAGAAATTTATACATAAATCCCGGTTACCTGTATAGGCTATTACCAGACAACTTAATAAGCTAGAAACTAATTTCAGGTAGAACAGTTGGTAGCAGCACTGTGGACATCACATTATTAAATAGTTGTTTTTCTTTTTCTTTTTGCAGAAACATGTGCTTACACATCAAAATCAAGCACGTCCATACTCATTCATATACATCCCGCAACACTATCACGCACACTACCTAAACAGGAATCAGATTGACATAAAGCAAAGTGAGAGTTAACACTATATCAAACTAAACATTTTCTGAAGATTTACATTGCTCTGCTTTGCAATGAACTGCAAAATCTGCAGAAACCTGAAACTCTGGCCAGGATGAGCACCACGGTTGTTACTGCCAATTTTGACGCAGTTACACAAACTCCTGAGCTGCTAACACCAAAGTGACGAACATACACGAGGATCGGAAGTGATTAACCGCAGTGTGATATGATATGGCTGAGGAAAGCGGGGCGGAAAACCTGTTGACGGCGGCAGAGGTGTGCGGGCGTGTCAAGAGATAGCGACGTGACACGTGACCAAAGAAGCTCATAATCTTCTTCTCTGCTAATAAAACCTACTCCTTCAACCCGCTATAAAGAAATTAGATAGTTTCTAATGAGTTGTTCATATTCAATAAGCCTGCATAGAAAGAATTATAGAAATCTAAACATTTATCCATCTGATAGATCAAAAACTACTTCTTCAATGCGAAAATGTGCATCATTCACATACTTGTAGCAGCTTCAAATAGAACATATAATATCTCGCAATCCCTATTATAGTTAATTTATATTTATACTTTCCCATTTCCAAAATATGATGGTCGGAAAGTAAAGAGTTTATAATGCTTTGCGCTCTTTGGTTGACATGTT
>NC_057798.1:135033632-135047282 GCF_018294505.1 Triticum aestivum
TCTTCATCCCTCCCTCTCTCCTCCCTATCTTACCAAGACATCAGTGACATCCAAAGTCGAGGAATATCTTGATAATGAGCAAGTATCGGTGAGCCCCAGATATCTTCTCCCTTACGAAATCTTATCTCTTTTCAATATTCCACTCATTTTTAAACTATGCCACAAGAAATATTGTTATATATGATCTGTATCTGTAAGATGTGGTAGGCATGAATATTAAATTATGAATCCAGTAGAAAGTACCCCCTAAAAAATATAAGAATGTTTATATTTCTTTAATGAGGAAGTAATTATAATGGATGTTCATCCAAAAAAAATTGTAAATTGGTGCATACATAGCATCCAGCAGCTTCGGGTCCAGCACATCATCTAGCGACAACAAGCCACCGCCCACTTCCCACTACGTGCCCCCTTATCCAGAACACGCCATGCTTCCTCCTCTTCTTCTCCATCCACCCGATGCTCTACCTTCTTTTCTTCTCTATCCAGGGAAGGAACCCCTTCTGTCGGTGAGGAACCATCAGATTTTGGAGCTCCTCCATCGTCGTTCGATCTAGCCTCCTGCTCAGCCGCTGCCCATGCTCCGGACGTCCAGCAGCCTCGCCCCCGACCAACAGCCTCGGATCCGTCCCGATTTGGACGTCCACAGCCTCGCCACCTGCGCCAGGCATGCTTCCCTTCCAAGTCCGGCCGACCCCGCACTGCTCATCCTCGCTGCTTCCTCTGCTCGCGGCTCGCGTTGACTGCAAGGAGGGTAAGCGCCTCGTCCAGCTGCGGCCCACTTGCCACGGTCGGGCCTGCGGCGGAGGGCCCAGCGCGCGGTGGCGGGGAGCAGCATCCCCATGCCGTGGTGGCGGAGCCCCTCTCTGGTGGGTGGGTGGCCGACGGGGGCTACATGGTCGGTTTGCAGTGGTGGCTCGGTTGCTCGCCAGATCTGGCAGCGGTGATTGGAGACTTCGCGTTCGTCGGCCTTCTTCTCCGGCGAAGGGGAAGTCGGGGACGAGCCGGCGGCCGCGGCAGTAGGGGATTCGTGGGAGCAGCAGCCGCGGCCGGCGTGGTGGCGGTGGTGCTTCTTGGGCACGGGCTGACGCAGCATCTTGCGCATGTCGTAGGCGTCCTCGCCGTCAGCATAGTACTTGGCCTCGATGTCGTGGATCTGGTAGCCGAGGGTGGAGGTGTAGAGGTTCAAGCCGGCGCGGTTGGAGCGACGGACGTGGAGGAAGACGTACTCGGCGCCGAAGACCTGGTCCATGGCCACAAGTGGCCTGCAAGGCGGGCCTGTGGCGGAGGCGCGGGAGGCTGTCGGGGCAGTGGTGCTCGGCGTCTGCCTCTGGCGAGATGTGGCTGGCTCGGTTGTGGTGGTGCTGCGTCCAGTGGCGCAAGCTCATCCATCTCTGTACTCTCTCTCTCTCTCTCTCTCTCTCTCTGGCTGAGCGCTATCCTCGGCTCTGTCTCCACTTCGCGTCGGCCTCAATCGAATCGTTTTTTCTCACTTGTTTCTGGACTACGGGTTAATTTCTCAGAAACTGGGGGACTTTTTTGCAAAAGTGACGACGACGTACGACCAGAAGCACTCCGTGCTTTATTAGTAGGGAAAGACTAGTAGAAATGTCCGTGCGTTGCACCGGGCGATAAAAGTGGTAGAACCTGCTTGAAGGTTCATTTTTTGCCCCATTTTATATCCAATTTTAATAAATGTTGAACGTGGAAATTTCCTTTTTTTTAATAAAACTTTAATATTTCATTAAAAATGTAACACCTATTGAAGAATAGTTAACATTTTTATAAAAATTAGAACATACTCTATAAAATAAAAGAGAAATTAAAGAATGTATTTCTGTTGTATATGTAAATGGTTTTTATAGTCAAATGTGTTTTTTGGGGGATAATTTTTAAAAATAACATGTTCTATAAAAAAATTAAACTATTTTTTGTGTTAACTTTTTGGGCATTTTTGTTTGGCAATTTTTACAGATAGTTGGTTGTTTGGTTGGAAGTTTTTTTTAACTATCTGGGCTTGCCAATAGTTCACGTATACAGAAGGACCCATGAACTCATCTTGTACTATTGTGATCCCTAAAAAAACTAAATCTTCTTACTGCTGCACCATGAGGGCTCTTCTTTATCTTTTCACACCCTCCCGTACTCCCTTGTGCGCCGCCAATGCCTGCACTCCGTCCGCCATCTCCTCAAGGCGACCAAAGCCTCGACGCAGGCGAGTGTAACTACGCCATTTCCCTCTCATCCTCTGGCACGGGCAGCGCGTCGTCTCTATCGCTGCCGCCGCCGTAAAAATGTCCGTGCGTTGCACCGGGCGAAAAATATCTCAACGTCTTCGTATTAAAAGAACGTCGTGCACCCTTGTACTAAGAACACTACACAACAGTGGTTGATTCAATCTCTAAAACCTAGCTACCCAAATCTACCTAGTTGATCTTGTTTATTAATTCAACAGCAGGTAGTTGTAGCTTAATTTTCATTCGGTCTCAATGGATTAATTCAGGCAGTATTTTCTATGTAAAATGAAGCTATACATCATTACAATAAAGGTTCTGTTATTTCTCTTATAAAATAAAAATGAAGCATTACTGTATGTCTAAGAAAACACTCCCTCCGTTCCTAAATATTTGTCTTTCTAGAGATTTCAACAAGTGACTACATACAGAGCAAAATGAGTGAATCTACACTCTAAAATATGTCTATATACATCCGTATGTGGTAGTCCATTTGAATCTCTAAAAAGACAAATATTTAGGAACGGAGGAGTATTTACATGCAGCTATAAAAGGTTTTGGTGCTTCCGAAGTGAAAACTTTATTGTGTACATGTATTTGAAAACAGGGAAAACATAAGTTTCTTGTGAGAATTAGCACAGGCATTTGCTTGGCAACTTGAACAAAGCTCAGGCTTTGCATATTAAGTTGCACCAATGGTACTAAATATTATAAAACAGAATGCCGAAGGAAATAGTACCTAGGCACCGAATTAAAATGAGTTAGCAGATCACCCATGAGAATAGACCAAGGTAGGTCATGGAAGGCAATGCATTGGGTATTATTGACCTTCTGAAACTCTAGTAAATATATGCTAAATGTCAAAGTAATTTGCTTGCTCCTGACTCCTGCGAAGATAAAGGTGACATAAGACCGATTACCCTGCAATATTAAAATCAAGACTCATAGGTCCCAGCAAATTACGATGCTAGAAGAAAGGAAAAACTAAAACTCAAAAGCAACTGAAATTAGAATGCAGGGACATATGGTGTTCATGGATACCTCTTGTGGTCGGTCTCCCCACATCGAGGATACGTAGTAGTAAACAATCTTAAGAAGGGCTTCATTTTTTGCCATAATAAGGCATCCCTTGGTGAGCCTCGCCTTTCCATCGGTAGGTTGGCAGAGCATAGTTTGGCAGCTGGAGCATGCCACCAAAGTCTGATAGTGGCTGAACACACTGTAATAGAAAAATAGTAAGTTGGATTTTCACATTAGTAACAATAAAATGTTATGTTGTCTAGAAAGTGTGAAGCAACACCAATGATCACATCCTAAAGTAGTCCTCAAAAATCAAGAGTGCACATCTACGTTCATAGTCATAGGTGTAGTAGAACTTTTTCATTGAATTAACATGATGTTGCCAAAAGATGTTAATCAACCATGTGACCACGTCTCTGCAGCATACATGTATATACTTAGTGAGCGTAATAGATTGAGTCCAATAGGCATGAGACACTGCACCAATTCTCTCTTTTTTCTTCCGGGGAAACTACACTAACTCTAAATTGAACTCTTTGAACTTCATCTTTCTTTCACAGCAAAGCCCCATAAGATAAAGAAGAATTAGCCAAACATACAAAAAGTCCGTAAATATATTAGTTAGATGAGAATAAACAGATGAAGCAGCAATGATCAATAATAAACACTTGGGTGGGGAATGAATTGCTCCTGCTGAATTCGCTGAGGTGCAGCACCGTGACTTTGCAACAGCAGCCCACATGGAGGCGATCTGCGGCAATGCTGGTCATATTGGCTAGTGTCAGCCTCTGCTCGACTACTCCTGCAAGGATGTCCTGCTGAACCCCCAGACTCCTTGCTGGCCCACGCCACCTTCATGCCTGATAAAACCTATCATAAAACATACATTAGTGATCCTAAAAGATTACCAAGAGATGCTAATTGGAGTGCCGTAATGCCGACAGCCGCTGACCCAAGACGTGTAGAGGCACTTTTTATGTTTTTTCACACAGAATAAAATCCAGTAAAATAGTGCTTAAATAACACCTTTTTTGCATGAGAGCCTTGTATGTAGTTCTATGACAATTAAATAGTGTCCGTTGCATCGGGGGAACACGTGCAAGTATCCATGCACCATGCTATTGAAAAACACACTTCAAATCACCGATCGAGATGTTCCTAGTTGCCGCACTTGGAAGCTTAATCCTCTCGCTCCTTCTTTCGCTTCTACGCTCGTGCTTTTTGCAAGTTCGTACGTCCTCAGTCAAGGAGCCGAAACATGGTTAGTGCTCTCATATGTTTTGAACTTTTACTGAATTCAATAATCTAAATATTATAACATTTATTGATGACAGGAGAAACTGAAATTTTCTTAGTCCGTACGTTCAGCAAAGCAATTAAAGTGAAATGTAACATTCCAACTATACAAGATCACTTAAAGTGGTGCAAATACTCCCAGATATGATTGTGATCCAATAAATTGATTTTGATTCTTATATTATGCCATGGGAAAAGTGCATAAATCCTGGCAATGAAGCAAAAAATAATAGAGTTTACACTGAAGATTATCAACAAAGATTAACTCTTAAATAGATTTAATCAATGATGAATAAATGATTCTCTTTTCTTTTTGATTAGAGGGTTCACTACAAAGAAATTTATTTTCTGTTGGAATCTTTCCAACATTGTTAGCGACAATCATCACACTTTTTAAGAAAAGTAGACTAAAGTAATGAGACAACATGTAGTTGCATGTACAGCGTATTCTATCAAGCTTATAGTGTCAAGGAAAAATGATAACTGTTCTTTGTTGGTTTTAAGTAACAGCGGGACTTGAAGTTTCAAAAACAGTACATCAATGTAACACTACTTCAGTGCTTTCAACCCTATCAAGGCACGCAGCCTGTTCTATATGAAGAGGTTTTGCCTCATGCCTCATCACATTTGGGAAGAAGAAAACCTTATCATATTTAACTGGTAGTATTTTGCAAAAGGTACAACATTAGAGATTCACTCTCAAGTAAATTTCAATTTGCATAGACAGACCTGACAATACAACTCAAAAGCCTTCAGGGCGTCAACAACATTCTTGAGGTTTCCATAGTTACTACCAAGTGAAGCCAACTTTAGGATCTGTCTTTCCTGAAGGTTCATGTCAGTCAGATGGATACATTTCACTTATTAAACACAAATATTTGTGCACACTTCAGATTAAGCAAACATACAGCTTGAGGACCGCAAGCTAATTTGCCAAGGTAAGGCTAATCTCCTGCAAGACTGCAACCTCCCACACTTTGACGTCCTCCTTGACAACTCATGCCATGAATTTAGCAACACCATTCAGTAGTTCATCGCTGAATACAAATTAGGGAGACTGAATCTCGCCACCTGAACAATAAATTTATTTACCTCTGTTTTTCGCACTGAGCAGCAGTTGCACAAACTCTTTCTCCTTCCTAATCGACTCCCCGTCTCCATCGCCGCCGCCTTGTCCTTCCATCTAACAACCTGAACCAAGAACCTCCAGTAAGCCATCTGATTTGGTTTTGTCATTTGCTAGCAAATCTAAATTTTTTTCTACCTCGTCATTTGCAATGCTTGGTGGTGTTTTTTTGTTTAAATCATCTTTGAAACTACATTACAACAAATTATGCTTGCAACTCCACACAATCAACCCGCTCCGGATAATTTAGATAATTGTGCCATGATTTATGTAGATTGATTGCCTTTTCAAATCAAATTGTTCCTTTCAGTCAATTATTCCTGAATGTAGTGGTCACAAAAATTTATCTACTGCTTCTGAGTTCAGGAGGGGAGAAGTAGAGATATATTATCCTCAAAACTCTGAGCAAAACTGCAGCACAGGAGCTCCTGGCGAAATCCTGGAGCCGCAACAGGGACACCGGACACCCGTACAGTGGCCTGGCACCGGTGGTAGGAGAGCACACGCACACCAACTCAGACCTGGCCTGCAAGACCATGCCCCTTCCCGACCTCCGCGTGTACTCCTACTCCGTCAACGATGGTGACTACCAGAGACCAGCGCTGGGAGGCGTGGGGCTGACGGCGACCTTGTGCGCTGGGGGGTCGGGGGGCTAACGGCGACCTTGTGCCCGGGGAGGGCGGCAGGCACCCGGGGACGCCACGACCACTGCTCCAGCACCCCTCCTGCTCTTCCCAGAGCAAGTACCAGCGCGAGGAGGGCCCAGCCCGCCGGCAAGAGGCTCGTGGTGTGACACGGGGACGAGACGTCGGGCTGTAGAGGGGCGGTGGTGGATCCGCAGCGGCGAGCGAGGGTGGGGCGACGGCGGGCTGCAGCGGGGGCGGGGCGGGGCGGGGGCGGCGGTGGCAAATAACATGGAGAAGGAGAAGACAGAGGAACTCGCTTCGCTCGGGAGAAAGGCGCAGCGCTCGGGCCCGAAAGTTTTTTTTTCACTTACGTTCGGGCTATTGAGGATTGCGGGTTGATTCTTAAAAGGCTCAGGGACAATTTTGCAAACATGCTGCGACGGTGAACCCGGAGACCCAATCCGTGCTTTATTATTAGGGAGAGACTAGCACAAATGCCCCTGCGTTGCAACGGGAGGCTACAAAACTTACCTCCAAGCATGCGAGCTGCAACCCCAAGAGCCTCCAGCACCCTGATTGCAGTGGACAAGCATTGAAAATTCGCGCGATAGGTGAGGAAGAAAGGATGTGGCATCCACGTGTAGTGGGTCATCGACGGCTAAATCTCTACTATGAAATTTAAAAAGAAAACTAATATGTGATTGTGTTATTTCTAGTTCAGTCCATAAACTAATTTGGGTTTAATCTATCAAACTAAACCAATGATTAATTTTATGAAACAAATTCAGATAGAAGACATTACATCTCAGCAATTTGGGGTTTAATATATCAACAGAATAAATGCTTTGTCCTCCAAATTTATATGTAGTAAGAGAATACCTATTGGATAACAGAATAGAAGGAGAAATAATCAACAGTGATGGTGAACAGTAACATAAGGAGCGTAGGGATGTGCATGTGAAGAACGGTGCAAACATGGTGATAACTGCATTGCCATTATCGCCAAGCAAAAGCAACTGGGGCAACAACCCATATTATAAACCCAAATATACCTGTGTGTTCCACTGGGAGAAGGGGGGAAAATCCTCATACGCACCATCCCCACAATCATGCTCACCATCTGAAGTATATCAAATATAATCAAGAAGTAGACATTAATTAATGCTAACAGACAGAACAAAGTAGATCGCTATGCATGATACACATGATATCCGGTTGTATATATACAACCCCCAAATTTGAAATGTTAAAATGATTTTGAAACTCAAACAGTTTGACCATTGATCATATCAACTAATCCGCATAAAGAGTTTTACAGAAAGGCAATTAGCTATCACAAGAAAATTTGAAGGGCAAATCTCTGAAAAGAAAATACGTTAAACAGTACATCAAGAATATGATTATGAAATAAAAAAACTTCCATACTATATACCTTATCAAATCAGGTGACAAAGGAACCCCTCCATATTAATATATTTTATTATACACCAAGATCTCCTAGCTCTGTAGCAACTAACTACAGTTTTGCTTCAATGCATGAATAGAAAAATTATGTTGAAATACTACTAACCATAAAACAGCATGATATATGTTGGCATCTAGAAACTACAAAAGTAAGTTAACACATCACACAATAGTACGAGTAAGCTCAGCAGGTCTCAACTCTCAGCATGCAAGCCGTAGCATCGGAGTTGTTACCGAGTGAATTTCTCCTTCCCGCACATAGACATTGTCACATACCTCTTTGAATAGATACTTAATATGAGAATCTTGTGAAATTATTTGCCTCGCGTGTTAGGATGGTGCAATGTTACGGTAACAGAGCTAACGACCCGTGTGGTAGATTTAGCCTGCTGATCATAATATATTTTGATATAAGTAAGAATAGTGCTAAACTGCTCATATCTATCCATTGTAACCAAAAGTCTACAAATGATGAATCAACATGTAAGTCTAGCATTGTTTCGATCATTATTAGTTTAACACTGAATAATATTAAATATATACAGAAAATTTAGCAACACAAAATTAGTTTCCTACATATACATGGGATGACATTTAGGTGGATAGTGAAATAACTATACAGAAAGGAGGAAACTTTATAGCAGATCCACATACTTATTGAGTAATCCCCTATCATCTGCCCTTTACATCGTCGTCCTTTTTCTCAACACTTCATCTCCCTGCCATGCGCTACGTCTGCACCAAACATGAGCAGCCACATTATGAGATGGATTCAGAATAGCTTACCATTGCAGCAAGAAAACATTTTCTTGCATCAGGAAAAGACCTTGATTTTATTTAAGTCGTACAGTGAGCAGTCAAGTAACATGCACTATAGCAGATCCTGTTCTGCCCCAACCAGGCAAGTCTCTTCAAGTACTAATGATGAATGTTCTTCTTTATTCCCCATCCAAATACCAAAATGGCAAATTGTTTAGGAGAATAACATTGTCAGTTGGAGAAGGTTGTTCTTTGCTTATTGGTCATCGGGACCCAACTTTTACACAGAAAACACATGAAACAGAAGATATACTGTACTAAGGTGAATGCATCAATCATGAGACAAACTAAAAAATTCATACACACACAGACAAATTATGGTGCTGATACTGAGACGTTAGTGTGCGCCTACCTTAAATTGCATGTATCTTCCTATTCGTTTCTTCAGTTCAAGGGATCCTACTGCTCGAGTGTCAGTGTGTCCATCCCGCTTGAATGCCTCATCTCAATTTGTGGTGATTCTATCAGTCCCGGAGTAACTTGCCGCGCCTTGGTTGTCGAACACAGCAAAGAGGTGCACCAAAAGGCAGAGCGTGTCGGCATCGAGCCCCAGCCCGTCAAGGTCGCGGCGGCATATTGATGTCAGGAAGATCTACGTGTTATTTGAGGCATAAACTGGGTTACAGACTGCAAGAATTCTTTCCAATCGAATCAGCCACATCCATCTCGAACAAATTAAGTAAGAAATAATAACCTGAAACTATGAGTGCTCAACACCTGCTGCAGCTCCAATGGTAATCCCCTCCTAGCACCAGCAGATCGAGCTACTGGACGCAAGCGTGTGTCAAGGTTTCCTAGTTAATTTGGTCAACTGCTCAATTTCAAAAGGGGATTTGGCTTTACAAGGAGTAGCTGGGTGACTTTCAGGTGTGCAGCACAGTACCTTGTTCGTGCTTGGGGCTCGGGGAGGAGGCCGGCAGGAGCTTCGGGAGGGCGCCGGCAGCAGGAACTTGGGGAGGCCGGCAGCCCGAGGTGAGGTCGAATTAAATTTCCGCCTCCACAGACATCCGCGTGCACCAGAGGCCACCGCTGCTGCAGACCTTCCCGGGACAGGCGGCCGTGTGACCGTGTCCAGGAGCTCTGCCTCGTCGTCATCATCCTCCTCCCTGAAGTAATCGAGCCGGGATGCACGGAATTGTTGGAAGAGAGCAGGTGTGTGGCGGGCCTGCAAGACTCGGGGGTCGGGCGTTGAGGCGACGCAAGGCCGGCGGCGGCGACCAGGGCGGCGCGCGAGGCGGTGGTGGCGGCACGCAGCGAAGCGGCAGGTGGTGGCGGCGCGCTGGAAGTTGAGATAAGTACCTGCTCGCCGGCCCGCAACGACTCCGGCTTCTGCTCATCCTCCGGCGCGCTGGAAGTTGAGATAAGTTGAGGAAGCGGCGAGGGATGTGGAGCTCGACTGGGTCACGGTTAAAACACCGTAGTATGAAGGAAAAACCAATCATTTCCGAATTTGAATCTCTCATTGTTTTATTTTTTGATAGTCCAGCCGCTGATTCGTTGCAAGTAGAAAAACGGACCCAGGCAAGCCCAGCAGGGAAGGGAGCCGGTGCGATCGTTCCACGCACACGACGTGATTTCATTAGTACCACCTCGTGTATATTATAATTTTTTTCATACAAACTAGCTATTTGCCCGTGCGTTGCAACGGGACTATATATATTCCAATAATATAACATCAATCGTGTATACCTATAGGATACTCATGCATAACAGACAACATTGTTCTCCCAAAAAAAAGACACCATTGTTGACTATTGTTTCACCACTCAATCACACTCTTCTTCTTTCACCACTATTTCCACCTCTTCGTCTCCCTACTCCAAGTAGCCTCTCTAGTCCAATCTATCCATACGGTTCTCAATAGCGCATCCGGGTCGCATCCTCAACCACTTCCCCCCTCACCCACACACACTGGAATTTCAAGCACGCAACCATGTAGTTGGGGTATATTTCACAATGTGCTTGTCTTAGCAAGGCGTGGTTGGTGGAGGTTTTGATATTTCAAGATTTCCTATATTGCATCCAAATTGGTGATTAGAAAGAAGCCAAGGATCAATAGAGTTATATTATTCTAGAAGCAGAACAGTAAAACAGAAAAAAAAAATCTAGAGGTTAAAGATTTATACAAGTTCAACGAAGACTAATGCATGCTACCACATCAAATTCCTTTAGCAAGATAATACTTTCCCAAAATACGGTTAACATCTAACTTTTCCAAAAGTTGTACGATGGCTCCATGAAAATAAAATGAACAGCACTACATGGACAATAATATTGGACGATTGCGGACAACAATTAAATGCAGAACGGCCGCTGGATTCTCCCTGCTTTAGTTAGGATTAGATGATTTGCCCCATTTTTCTTTTATCTTTTGATCATTTGCCCTGATATGTATTCTAATTAATTCTTAATTAATTTAATTCAAAGAATCAACGTGGAATGACCTTTGTGCCCCTATGGTAGTTTTGCAATTTCTATGCCTAATCTACCTGGTTCGACCCTTCGTAGTTCGTACTGAACCTGCTGCTCGTCCTGCTCGCTACTCTTAACACTGATGCAGCAAGAACACGAAGCAGCGCTGCAGCTCAGTGGCCCGGCGGCTACTGCTACCGCTCGGAGGCCCGGCAGTTCCCGCTGCTGCCCGACGGCTCGACTGCCCGGCAGCTTCCTCTCCACCCCAGTGGCTCCCACTTCTGCTCGGCGGTCCGGCGGCTCGCGGTGCTGCTCGACGGCCGGCGGCTCGCGGTGCTGCTCGACGGCCCAGTGCCTCCCTCTGAACTCGGGGGGCTCATGTTGCTGCTTGGTTGACGGCCGCTCCCTCTACTTCTCGTGCTTGGTGATACGGCACCCACCCGGCGACCAAGTGCCCTGTATTTCCTTGCTCCTCTCGATTCCTCCGCAAGGCAGCATGCAGATTACAGCAGGGTAGAGATTTAGTGTTTGACCAGTGCATTTTGAGCATTTTCCTCTGATCCCTTACTCTGAACTTGTGCATAGAATTTTGAGAGATCCCATTAGCCCATGTAAGCATAGGTTCTGCATCAGTTACTAATGTTTCTGTCTTGAACAGGAATACATGGACAATCAGTTAAACGATTTTTTTGCCTGTTAGATAGGAGCCATATCTCATTCAATAGATGACTTTGTGTTCACATCTTAGAATTAATGCAAATTTTCACACAAAATAAATGATTCAGAGTTCACATCTCACAATTTATCACAAGTTGCCACACAAAACAAATAAATGATTCAGAGTTCACATCTCATAATTTAAAATAAGTCATGACATCATTGAAATCAACCTATCATCTTAACGCAATAAAATTCCAGTGTTTTTTCTTCCTTAGGGTCAATTTCTTCCTGGATGCTATAGAGCTTGAAGCCATGTCAAAAAGAGTTGCTGGAGAAGCACATTCTTTTTGTTCAATGTGTTGGTCAATCACAGGATGAGACATTCACGCTTTGTGGAGAAACTTGTCAAAGAGACCAAGGACAACATATTAGTCACACCCATCTGGAGCGGCAGCAGCCGTTGCAGGCTTTTGTCCTTGCCACCGTTGTCACCGTGGAACATCGCGACTCCTGCGAAGTTGCCGGAGTCGCCCCGCCTTGCCCCGCCATGATTGCTGGAGTGGTTGTGCCCAGATGTGACCACTTGTGGCTGCTAGTTTGCTTCTCGCCCTGGTCCATAGTGGTGGTGGTGGCTCCAGCGATCTTGTGCTCATGAGGACGGTGCAAAGCTGATGGCTTGTTGCCTTTTTACCATAGAAGAGAGAGTTTATGGCATTATACATAAGAGATTCGGTGAGTTTATGGCAGAGATTGATTGACATTTGGTTTTCGTGTGTTTATAACCTTAGCATACATGAGTTGATTTATTACCATAATTGCCATATTTGAGATTTTTGTGCGTTTATGGCCTTACCATATGTGAATTGATTTATTACCATAATTGCCATATTTGAGATTTTCGTGAATTTATGCCTTACCATACATGAATTGATTGATTACCATATTTGAGATACACTGGGTTTTCACGCGAGACAAAAAAACTCAGTAACAGAAAAAAACCGGTTGAAGGGGAAGAAAAATCGGTGGAAGGGGGAGAAAAATCGGTGGGAGCGGGGCTCTCGTAAGTGGAGGGGCGGACGAAAGGTGGGACGACGTAAGAGGGGAGAGGGAACGTTACGTTTTTTTTAGATAGTAGAAAAGTAGAGATAGAGATTGTAAAAGCGTATTATGACATGAGAAAAAACGTATTATGACGGTGAACCCAAAGACCCAATCCGTGTTTTATTATTAGGGAGAGATTAGTAAACATGCCCGTGCGTTGCAACGGGAAAAGAAAAATATCACATATCTTCAATCCAAAAATTACAACACCATATCCATATTAATCTAGACGGTGCTAGCTTGGATGAGTGCAAAGCATAGACGGATTTGAAACAGCCTCCTGATGGCATCGCGTGAGCAGCTGCGCCGTGCGCCGGCTGACCATGTCGACGTATTTGCCTTGCGAGCTCTACAAAACTTCTTCGACTCACTTCCTGTGTGGCTCCTCCCTGCTTGCAGCCATTGATCGGTAAAGTCAAACTCCAGGAGTTGTTTGTTTTGTGATTTATGCGATGGTCATGACTATGATGCTCGCGAAAGTGTTGTATCGGCATACTTACCTACCGAAGTGGAGGAATTTTGCCATAAATTTTGACCCTAGTGGGACCAGACCAATTTATAATAGCTGCCCGATAAATCGTTTGACAGACCAATAAATGTGCCCCGCTGATTAACACAGACGATATGGCATAGTTTTAGAGGGTGTTTGGATACGTTTTAGTCCCATGACTAAAAGTAGTGGGACTAAAACTTGCTAGCCTCACCCATGCTTGGATACAAATACTAAATAGACTAAAATGAGTTAATGAGCATTTATTATCCTCCAAACACTCCAATCCCGAACTCGCATGTGTTAAAGGAGATGAATTAAATGAGGAGAGAGAGGACTAATCCACATTTTAATATGGTTTCCTTGACTAAAATTTTTTAGTCTCAAGACTAGTTCTAGCCT
>NC_057798.1:135047659-135053047 GCF_018294505.1 Triticum aestivum
AAAACGATTGCTCGTGCATTAAAATCAGTGGCATGTGCAAAGTAATGTCATTTCCATGCAAAGCATATAGTTCCCATCTGGTCGCATCTCACTGACAACATACAATCTATGACCCTCAAAAATTATCTAGACCCTCAAATGTACTCCCTCCGTTCCAAAATAGATGACTCAACTTTGTACTAACTTTAGTACAAAGTTGGGTCATCTATTTTGGAACAGAGGGAGTATGTCCTTACATTGCATTGCTTACTAAGTGAACTATCTCATCAATGGGATTGCTTGTATGCTATTTATATTTATATAAAATGTCTCAAGAATACACACCAGAGGAAAAAAAAAACTAAAGCTTGTCAGAACAATTGAGCTAACTTGAACCCAGTTAAGCAACAATTGTCTAGCCTCAACCTGCATTGGCCGGTATTCTTCTTATACAACCCAAATAGCTCTATTGCCTTACTCTTCGTCACAATTAGGCGTGACTGATGTTTTCTTCTGATCCTTGTTGGTAAGCTTCATCCTGATACAACATCTAGATAGAGAATAAATATATGTTGCCTCAGATGTAACCCCACTATGAAAGAATCATGGTATGCGATGCTGCTAGTGCTATTTGCAAGAACCACATTAGCTAGCTGGCTAGAATAACTGAATTGAACTAACTTTTATGGTAAAATAGTTGATGTTCTACTGTGCAGGTAATGATACTGAGATTACTGGACATGTTCTCCACAAAGACCATAGTTTAAGTTAGCACAGTCAAAAAAAAGTTAGCAGCCAGAAATTCGCAGGTTTTCAATGCTCAGCGAAGAACACAAATATCGTCCTTACGTTACACCAAAATCTATGGCTAAATCCTCCACAACGTGCTTGAAACCATTTAACATAGCATCAGGGAAATCATACTCCACATCTGCAAGAATAAAATAAAATGGATCAATCTGGGAACCAAGCAACAACAGGCCAGAGCGTAAGAAATGAAATGAATGGCATTGAAAACTACGATTTCGTATATAACTGATATGCAAGAAGGCTACTATAATACAAATAATTAATTACATCTAATGTGGATCTTATTGACTTCTCATTGCTCAAGAAAAAAAACAATCACCATTTTTAGTCACCTGTACTTCAAAACACATTATTTCACCAGATAGATGGGCACAGATTATCCATGATGAAAGTGTCATTATGACATGAATGCACAAAGACAACAGAAGCAAATTATGTAAGCTTCCCACTAATTTTATTATTTTTACACAAATGAAATACTCAGCAGATGTTATTATTTCTTCTCAGTTAAATTGAGAGAAATATCCAATGAAACTTGAGGGAGAAAAATGAGGATATGTGACCCACTGATAGTCTGCTCGCCCGAGCTATTGGTGGAATTTACTATTGTGGCTATAAATAGTTACGGATTTGATAATAGTATATTCTGATAGTTGCTATGAAAACTCTATGAAGGCAAACTACCAACAAACTCTATGAAGGCAAACTACCAACAACGCGTTCAACTCTAGAAGAAAACTGGAAAATTTGAGGGACAAAGCAAAAACTTTATGTTGGCGGCAATACTCCTCTAAATGGCATATACTGTCAGACTCTATTTTGTGCTGAAGATTCAGAAACCGAAATCTGATAAGTAGTACAATCCAGGAAAAAACAACGATCTTTTAATTACAAAGAATACATTTAACTGAAGTTTAGGGTTCATGAGCAACAACAATCTAGATTCCTGTGTCCCTACAGTAATACATATAAATGAAGCACTCTCGACTCTAGTGTAAAAACTGAAAAATATAAATGGGATCTCTACAGTAATACATATAAATGAAGCACTCTAGTGTAAAAACTGAAAAATATAAATGGGATCTCAGAAGAAAGCTAAGCAGTGGTGAGGTCGAATATGCAAACTCAATATAGAAATCAACATTTATTTTAGTCGACAAATATCCAACTGATGATTGGAAATTGTTGTGAGTCCACTTATTTCTAGCAATTGGTGTGATGTGTAGGATTAATCAGCTAAAACACACGGTGGGGGCCTACTTGACCAGCTTTCCAGCAAGCATCGCATCTTCCGCATCCTGGACGCGTTCAGTACTCAGTCGCGGGTTAAGCATTTAATCAGAACTTCTTGAAACAATAAGATATCAAGTATTCTCCCTATAATTATTCAAGGAATGCCCGTTGAGCAGTTAATACAGAATGCACATCAAACTACAGTGCATCGGTAGTATATGACAAATAAAGGCGCGTGCATAATCTGGAAGACAACCATGCTATCATAGTCATGAAGCAGGGAAGACAACATATGAAATCTGAACTCACATCATTATAATGTATATGCTTTGCTTTCTTCTTTCTTCCATGTCCTGTATTCAGCTCTTCCACAAGTTCCTCTTCATCTTTCACTTCAACAAATTTCTGCTGAACCAAAAGAAAACACCACCAATGTCAACAATCAAGATGTAATAAAAAAAGCTGTTCAATACACACTAAGACATCGCCAACATACTCTGCGATCTGATGCATCTTTTCAAGTAGAAATTCAGAATAGTTTGTTAGCAGCTTGTCCAACGTACTGAACCATTAGTAGAATGCAACAGAGAGAAAAGGTAGGCATAACAAATATAGCAGAATGAGCAGGTTACGACACTATATTGGTTGAATGTCGCAAGCAGCTAAGCTTTGCTCCTAGTGGTGACGATTCTGATGATGTTTTCATCACCACCATAAGCCTTATGCTGAATCTTCTCATGCAGAGTAATCTGGCTTCTGAATGTGCTTACCTTGTGTTGACCTCTGGTTCCTCATATCGCTAAGAGTTTACAAAGTGGCACCAAAAGCTGAAAAAAAAGGAAGACGGTTTAGTTATCCATCTACCAAATATTTTTTCATAAATAAACGGCAGTAATATGGACGGGAGTGTCAAAATAAATTTGAAGTTAACTCTTAACTGCTTTTTATCCCGAAAATGATTGCAGTCATCGCCAACCAAAAACAATTTGCGCTACCTAGATTATAAACCTGCAGCCACATAAAACAAAATTAAGATTTGCATCAATCAAGGGTTCTTAACAACTCAAAATCAGCACCCAAGGAATTGTCAGTATCGAATGAGCCAAGTCTCTTTTTGAAATCCGAAGCCTCCCCCTCCTCCTCCCTCCCTCTCTCCCACCACTGACTTCTCCTTCAATCACAGCATCCCCGGCACCCCCATCTTCCTCGCCCCAAATCCCAATGAATCTCGCGCCGCATCAAGGGACGCAAGAATCGAATCCCCAAGTATATTCATCAACAATCCGGGAAGAAACTCCCGGCCCCGGTGGTCCGGCCATGTACACGGACCCGCTGCTCCCCACCACCGCGCGGCTGGCTGTCCACCCGTTGTCGGAACACACGCCGGTCCCCAACATCGATGCGACACCTTCCTTGTGCTGCCCATCCCCGGCATCCTCCTACAAAGACCACCTCATCTTCAGGCCCACCACCCATCGCCGCCACCCTCGCCTGGCTGGAGAAGTAGACCGGCCGTCGCGTAGATCGGCCGGCGGCGGCGCCGCCCTACCCAAACGCATCGAACAAGCCCGTGCTCGTATGTGTTGCCCGCTCGTGTTTCCTCTTTTTCTCAGATTAGACACTTTAAAAAGGACTGCATGTTGAGCCAGCGCCAGCATGCAACCGCTCACCTGGATTTTCTCTCAACAATCAACAATACACAATGAATTCAGCAACCACCATGAATCAAGTCCCTGATGGCGAGTTCAACAACACATATAACAACTAACACGAATTACTCATCAATTAAGAACCATTAATCGAATTCAGCAGCACATACAGATGCCTGGCCCACGCCCCTCCTGCTTCCAACTCCATTGCAAGTGGTGAATCATGAAGAAAAAAAATTGCATCACCGGAACAGAGTGGAAGGGAAGGAGGGATGGGGTTTTGAGGAGTTACCATTCCTGTCGCCAGAGAGGAAGCTGCGTCCATGTAGGCGATGAATATGGCGCCGGAGGTGTGGAGGAAGATGAGCAGGAGCGTCCGCTAGGGTTCGGAGCCGCCATCGTCACTCTGCGAGGAGCTCGTGGTGGAGCCAGTTATCCGGCTATGGCGGGAACGCCATGGCCGCCCTGCCTCCTCTCTTCTCACGACTGCGGCTAGGCGCTCGCACCACCGTGGCCGTGGATCCGCGAATCCCGCCGCCATGTCGAGCTGGAACCCCACGTGCTTGGTCTGGATCCAACCGTGGCGGGAGCGACATGGGCTCGCCTCTCTATAAGGGGGAAGGGAAGGGAAGTGATAGGAGGGGAGGGGAGGGGAGGTCGCCGGTGCGGAGAGGCCGGCGGCAGAGGGGTGGCGGCGTCCCCTGATGTAGCCGGGGTCGAGGGGGATTTGGGAACGCTCGCGTGGATAAGACAGAACAATGGAGCGCGGGTTGAATACTAAGAAGTGTAGGGTTCTTTTTGCAAAAATGAAACGTTTTCTCACATATCCACTTAAAGTAGGACTGCGGGTTGAATAGCAAGAAACACAGGGACTTTTCTGCAAATTTCCGCGATGACGTACGGCCAGAAGCAATCGCTGGTTTATATATATATATATATATATATATACTAGCAAAAGAGCCTGTGCGTTGCAACGGAGAAAAAATCACATGTCCGTAAGCATATATGTGTCAGCATGTTTGAAGGAATTGTAGTAGGGAAATGTACATACTTCTAGCCAAATTGACAATGATCACTGATGCACTTGCTAGGTTGCTTGCTCCGAAAAGCACCTCCTTGCGCCATGGACGCCAACATTTGAGTTCCTGGACCGGATTCACCGATGATTGATAGTGTCTCTATCTTGCACATGGTTCCGACTCCGCCCTATCTGTATCGCCCATGCTTGCATAGATGGACTTCTTGGGGTCATGGCAAGTACCAACAAAATAAATAAACATATTTATGGTTTGAAACCTATAAAACAAATTAACACTCGAATACATTTTTTTTGCACATACTACCACTCAAATAACTTTGCAAGTAGCAAAACAATAGTATGAAATTACTCAAAACTACCAAGATCCATTCTTGGAATCAATTCATTATCAGATAGAATGGTGTCCAGCCCTCTCCTATTACAACATCACATGCGATATAAATCAGATTTGTCAAGTTATAGGATTAATAAAAAAATTAATACACAATTTTACATGCCTACAACAAACTCATTGTCTTGATTATATGGACATTTTTTCTATTTACGCATAAATGTACTCACCGAACCGAGTTACTAAATTACCTCATGAAGTTTCAGGACGTCTTCACCTTTTTTTTGTGGGTGGAACGTCTCCACCACGAGCAAATTCCAAGTGAACTACGCTCTTGCACATATGCA
>NC_057798.1:135053827-135055374 GCF_018294505.1 Triticum aestivum
TACATTGCTCTTGTACTGTGTGAAACAAACTCCCATTGATCTTTTGAATCCTGAATCTGTAGGGAGAACAGAAGGCTGAGGCTACTCATAAAAATCTTGGCATTCAAGGCCACACCTATGTCAAGCTTCTACCATGAGGCACCTTCTCTCCCAAGTCTGAATACTGTAAGGTAGACATGGAAACAAATCAATTATCTCTACAGTTTGCTAGCCCACATTGGCTTTAACATTCAGAAGTACTTATTCTTCTGAAGTGCGCAGTTGACCAAGTCACCGAGCTGGGGAGAAATAAGTGACCCAACTATGAATTGTTGAGTTCTTTGGCCATTGCAAACCCAGATGTCGCTGCTTCTTACTCCTCCAGGTTCATGCTAGTTATTGTTCCTGTCATACACCTGCACATGCAGCAAAAGAAAATTCAGAGATATAAGATGACAGAGAGTAGAGAGCTTGTACGCCGTGCCCATAGGCCGCCCCCTGAGCAAGTTTCAGGCAGCCGGATGCCTTAGTTGCTTCCCTTTTCTGGTCTGTTTCTGGTTCTGGCGGACGCACGCAGGCAGGGCCAGCCCATGGGTCGCAGCTTCAGTTCGTCGTCGGTTCATGCATCGCCATTGTAGATAAGAAGATCTTCTCGCCCTAAGATAGAACCTTGGAGCTGCAGGTCCATGGCGTCCTCCACATCTCCGTGAAGAAGCCCTTGATGGCGGCGACCATGGTGGATGGGGAATTCCCATGGCGTGCTCCATCTGCATCTGCAGCAGAGGACATGAAGAGAATGTGAGGTGTAGGGGTGGTGGATCCCAGCCAAGAAGGAAGGAGGGACGAACCTGGGCCGCCGGAGACGCGCCGGCGAAGCCCTGCCCGAAACCCTAGCCATGGGGGTGGCGTTTCGAGCGGGCGGTAGAGGCCGGGAGCGGAGAATCTGGCCGGAGGGTAGGGAGGAGCGGACTCTGGGGAGTTGGGGGGCGTGCTGCGCGGCGTCGGAGCTCGCCGGAAGCTGCCGGCGTGGGTGGTGGCGGCGGCGGCGAGGACTTGAGCGAGAGGGAGAGGAGGCGAGCCCGTTCTCCTCCTTTGGTCGTGTTTTTTTCTTTACCCAAATTTGCTCGGACCGCGGGTTGAATAATCCAAACGACAGGGTGTTTTGTGCAAAAACGAATCGTTTTCCCGATCCACTTAAACAGGGACTGCGGGTTGAATTCTTGAAAATAGAGGGGTTTTTTTGCAAAAGTGACGACGACGTACGACCAGAAGCACTCCGTGCTTTATTAGTAGGGAAAGAATATATATATATATATATAATATATACGGAGATGAGTCACTAACCCTAGCAAAAAAAGAGACACTAACACATGCAAATTTTCAATGAAAAAGTATATATTAAAACTTTCCAGGGGTGTTATTGCATTCTATAGCTTTAGTATTCTTCCACGGAAGGTCGAGTTGGGTGCGGCATTCGACGGGAGAGAACCACGCAAGCGCAGGCTGATCGACAGCGATGGGACCTTGGGGATACGGTGTTGAAGTTTTTTTTAACTTGGGGGGAGACA
>NC_057798.1:135056251-135097148 GCF_018294505.1 Triticum aestivum
TGTCTCCCCCCAAGTTAAAAAAAACTTCAACACCGTATCCCCAAGGTCCCATCGCTGTCGATCAGCCTGCGCTTGCGTGGTTCTCTCCCGTCGAATGCCGCACCCAACTCGACCTTCCGTGGAAGAATACTAAAGCTATAGAATGCAATAACACCCCTGGAAAGTTTTAATATATACTTTTTCATTGAAAATTTGCATGTGTTAGTGTCTCTTTTTTTGCTAGGGTTAGTGACTCATCTCCGTATAGGAAATTTCCTCCAACACAACAAATTAAATCATTATATCATGTGGCAGAGAAAATAATTCATTCATTATTAGTAGTACATCACTAGACTCTTATTATTTATTTATTTTGAATATTTAGGATGAAAATATTATTTTTTCCGTAAGAAATACGTGCATTGCACGTGCACGCTAACTAGTAGTAATAAAGAAAGTTGGGTTTCTGTCGTCCGTCATCGCGACAATTTTGCAAAAAAGTCCCTGGTTTTAGATAATAGAACCCGCAGTCTTTTCTTTAGTGAATCTGGGAAAACGCTTCTGTTTTACAAAAAAGACCCTACGTTTGTTCGATATTCAGTCCGCGGTCCCTGATTCATCTTATCCAAAACTCCTCCCTTTCCAGCGACGGCGGAGCACGAGCACGTGAGGGGCGGCGCCTTCCTCCCTTTCCAGCGACGGCAGCGAGCGGAGCACGAGCAGGTGAGGGGCGGCGCCTTCGTCGGCGGCTAGCCACGGCGGAGGAGAAGGCGGACGCCATGGGTGCGGCTACAAACGAGGCGGAGGAGAAGGCGGACGCCGTGGGCTTGCTGCACGGCTACAGCCGAGGCGACGGAGAAGGCGGACGTTGTGGGCGTTCATGGAGGATGGTACGCCGGCGCCGGCCGCCAGTCCTTTCTGGCCTCCTCCGTGGTATCCTTCTCAACCTCCGCTGCTCCTATCGTTATTTTGATGGAAAATTGGAGGCCGGCCATGTCCTTCTCCAACACAAATTGATGTAGTGCCCGACCCGGATTTGATTGGCTGCTATAAGAAGCAAGGGTCCTCGGCCGGAATCTCCATTAGGTTTTGCCCTTCGACCATAATCTCCATCATCCCGTCGAAATTGCAATTTTTGAACAAACATCCAATGTCGCCGCCAGAGGAAGAAGCCCCGAGTTCGCCGGAGGAACAAGCGCCGAGTTCGCCAAAGGAACAAGAACGCCCGTCGAGTCATGTGGTGGCTACACGAGAGGTATGTATCCCCTCGAAGCTACGCCACAGCGCGGTAGAGCCTGAAGTTCGTCAAAACTTGACCTGACCGTCACTGACGCCACCTTGCTGCCGCTGTTGCTAGAGATGAGCTGAATAGCAAGCTTTGGTTGCCTCTTTGCTTCCACTTCACTGCTCTTCGACTATCTGTAATTGTAAAACACCTAATACGATTCTTCAGCACTTGATATTGGTGGTCATGGTCTTCTTCTCTTACTGTTGCGAGACTTGGTTTTAGTTAGTAATCTTGAGATCAAGTGTACTCGTGGATTGCTTAGATGGAGGACCACTGTTGGTTTTGTACTTAGATGCAATTGTGAATCATGTACGGTTCAATTCAGATTCATGTGGTATTTTTCCTAAATTTATGCCTGCCTGAACATTATTACTATTAAACTATGAATAATGATTTTTGCAACTGTAGGAGAATTTCTTTGCCGCATCACAGGGAAAACAATTTGAAACAGAGAACTGCACATTATGACTATCAAAAAAATTAGTGGACATGAAAGCAGTATAAATACTTGCACCGAACTGTATGATTTGTTGAGCCAAGTGTCGAGTCTGATATGGCATCTTTATGCTTTCAGAGAAGCGCATCTCTGAAATTCACAGTTTTGAACCAAAAGAGACACATCTAGAAAATGATTACATGAGTGGTTCCAGTGTCATGTACGTCAACATGGTAAGCATGTCTTCTTTTCTGATTCTAAGTTAGTTGTAAAAGTATTCCATGCTACTATTTGTTGACCAGAATTGGCTACCAGGTTGGAGATTTGGGATCGGATGCTGCGCCAAGAGCGAGGGACCAAGGTGCTGAACTAACAGCAGGGGGAGGGTGATTCTTCAGGTATCAACATAGCTGTTGACTAGAGAATTTAGTTAACCGTTTGCTTTACTTGAAGCTCCAAATTGTAGTTATTTTATTCGTTCACTAATTTGGTATAATCCTAATCTAGGAGGATTATGATTGTATGATATGAGATCCTAACATTTAGCAATAATAAAAGTCTGACACTGAATGGTTCTTTTCGGAAGTACAGTTGTAAGATCTATGATTCTATCTTCGACCTTTAACTGGACAGTACTAATTGGACATATAATTGATTATTTATGCACAACAAGATATTCTGTTTGTTTTAGTTTTTCAATCAGATTCATCTAGCCCTTTGTTGACTTTCTAATTGTTCCACGCTCTACCTCTGAAACTCAGAAATCAGAGAAAGGTCATTCACATATCCCTATCTCTGACGAAAATTTGCTAGCGAGGAAGAGGACCAGAATGTTTTTTCTATTGTTGGGGATATACATAATACATATAGATAAATTTAGACCATTTATAACCGAGATTTCTTGCCAAAAATATTAAATCTGTCCAGCAGTGGGCACTGTCAAGGTAATAACAGGAATTTGCTGAACCTAATTGAAAGAAAGAGGGATGGTAATCCGATTGAGAACATTCTCTAACTAAAATAGACTTACGAACAATCAACAAAATCAAATTGTTTGATTAAAATACTGATTTAAGAATTTGGCGAATCTATAATTCTCTACATAATCACTTGGTGCATTATTAGACCACTTGGGGACAATATCATCAATTTCTTGCATACTGCAATAATGCAAGTTTAAAAAGCCAGTTTCTTATGTTTCTTATTATCTCTGTGTTCAGCTAACTGCCAAGAATCATATAAGGATGCATCTAATGAGGTAGATTTTGTTTATGCATTTTTTAAGTGTAGGGATGCTGTATCTGATTAACAAAACATTGTTCAACCTTCTATGAGTCCACCTAGGGAGCTGCACAAATTTGGAACAACTTCCAGAACAGGCATCCAAGCATTTTGGTCTGCTACCAGTAAGCTGCCAGAGCAAGATAGCTGGGAGTCTGGGATGTCGAGTCGTCGAGCCGGCCAATGCCAAGTTCGCCGGCGGAAGGAGAACATCTGTCAAGCCGTCCGTCGCCTGAGGCGGCTATGTTGGAAATATGCCCTAGAGGCAATAATAAAAGCATTATTATTATATTTCCTTGTTCATGATAATTGTCTTTATTCATGCTATAATTGTGTTATTCGGAAATCGTAATACATGTGTGAATAACAGACACCAACATGTCCCTAGTGAGCCTCTAGTTGACTAGCTCGTTGATCAACAGATAGTCATGGTTTCCTGACTATGGACACTGGATGTCATTGATAACGAGATCACATCATTGGGAGAATGATGTGATGGACAAGACCCAATCCTAAACATAGCACAAGATCGTATAGTTCGTTTGCTAGAGTTTTCCAATGTCGAAGTATCTTTTCCTTAGACCATGAGATCGTGTAACTCCCGGATACCGTAGGAGTGCTTTGGGTATGCCAAACGTCACAACGTAACTGGGTGACTATAAAGGTAGACTACGGGTATCTCCGAAAGTGTCTGTTGAGTGACATGGATCAAGACTGGGATTTATCACTCCGTATGAGTGAGAGGTATCACTGGGCCCACTCGGTAATGCATCATCATAATGAGCTCAGAGTGACCAAGTGTCTGGTCACGGGATCATGCATTACGGTACGAGTAAAGTGACTTGCCGGTAACGAGATTGAACGAGGTATTGGGATACCGACGATCGAATCTCGGGCAAGTAACATATCGATAGACAAAGGGAATTGCGTACGGGATTGATTAAATCCTCGACATCGTGGTTCATCCGATGAGATCATCGTGGAGCATGTGGGAGCCAACATGGGTATCCAGATCCCGCTGTTGGTTATTGACCGGAGAGTCGTCTCGGTCATGTCTACTTGTCTCCCGAACCCGTAGGGTCTACACACTTAAGGTTCGGTGACGCTAGGGTTATGAAGATATGTATATGCAGAAACCCGAATGTTGTTCGGAGTCCCGGATGAGATCCCGGACGTCACGAGGAGTTCCAGAATGGTCCAGAGGTAAAGAATTATATATAGGAAGTGTTATTTCGGGCATCGGGACAAGTTTCGGGGTTATCGGTATTGTACCGGGACCACCGGAAGGGTCCCGAGGGTCCACCGGGTGGGGCCACCTGTCCCGGGGGGCCACATGGGCTGTAGGGGGTGCGCCTTGGCCTAGATGGGCCAAGGGCACCAGCCCCTATAGGCCCATGCGCCTAGGGTTTCCACCATGGAAGAGTCCATGTGGTGGAAGGCACCCCTAGGTGCCTTGGGGGGGAGGGAAACCTCCCCTTGGCCGCCGCCCCCCCTAGTAGATCTCATCTACTAGGGCCGGCGCCCCCCTGGCACCCCTATATATAGTGGGGGGGAGAGGAGGGATTTCACACCAGCCCCTGGCGCCTCCATCTCCCCCCGTTACGTCTCTCCCTCGTAGTGTCGGCGAAGCCCTGCTGCTGTGACGCCCTGCATCCACCACCACGCCGTCGTGCTGCTGGATCTTCATCAACCTCTCCTCCCCCCTTGCTGGATCAAGAAGGAGGAGACGTCTCCCGTCCCGTACGTGTGTTGAACGCGGAGGTGCCGTCCGTTCGGCGCTGGTCATCGGTGATTTGGATCACGTCGAGTACGACTACATCATCACCGTTCTTTTGAACGCTTCCGTGCGCGATCTACAAAGGTATGTAGATGCATCTAATCACTCGTTGCTAGATGAACTCCTAGATGATCTTGGTGAAACGAGTAGGAAATTTTTTGTTTTCAACAACGTTCCCCAACAGTGGCATCATGAGCTAGGTCTATGCGTAGTTCTTCTTGCGCGAGTAGAACACAATTTGTTGTGGGCGTAGATTTGTCAACTTTCTTGCCGTTACTAGTCCTTTCTTGCTTCAGCGGTATTGTGGGATGAAGCGGCCCGGACCAACCTTACGAGACCGGTTCCACCGACTAACATGCACTAGTTGCATAAGGTGGCTGGCGGGTGTCTGTCTCTCCCACTTTAGTTGGAGCGGAATCGATGAACAGGGTCCTTATGAAGGGTAAATAGAAGTTGACAAATCACGTTGTGGCTTTAACGTAGGTAAGAAAACGTTCTTGCTAGAACCCTAATTCAGCCACGTAAAACTTGCAACAACAATTAGAGGACGTCTAACTTGGTTTTGCAGCAAGTGGTATGTGATATGATATGGCCAAAGTTGTGATGAATGATGAATGATCTATATGTGATGTATGAGATGTTCATGCTATTGTAATAGGATTCACGACTTGCATGTCGATGAGTATGACAACCGGCAGGAGCCATAGGAGTTGTCTTTATTCTTTTATATGACCTGCGTGTCATCAAGAAACGCCATGTAAATTACTTTACTTTATCGCTAAACGCGTTAGCCATAGTAGTAGAAGTAATAGTTGGCGAGCAACTTCATGGAGACACGATGATGGAGATCATGATGATGGAGATCATGGTGTCAAGCCGGTGACAAGATGATCATGGAGCCCCAAGATGGAGATCAAAGGAGCTATGTGATATTGGCCATATCATGTCACGTTTATTATTTGATTGCATGTGATGTTTATCATGTTTTGCATCTTGTTTACTTAGAACGACGGTAGTAAATAAGATGATCCCTCACAATAATTTTAAGAAGTGTTCCCCCTAACTGTGCACCGTTGCGACAGTTCGCTGTTTCAAAACACCACGTGATGATCGGGTGTTTTATTCAGACGTTCACATACAACGGGTGTAAGACAGATTTACACATGCAAACACTTAGGTTGACTTGATGAGCCTAGCATGTACAGACATGGCCTCGGAACACAAAAGACCGAAAGGTCGAGCATGAGTCATATAGAAGATACGATCAACATGAAGATGTTCACCGATGTTGACTAGTCCGTCTCACGTGATGATCGGACACAGTCTAGTTTAACTCGGATCATGTAATACTTAGATGACTAGAGGGATGTCTAATCTAAGTGGGAGTTCACTAATAATTTGATTAGTTGAACTTAATTATCATGAACTTAGTCTAAATATTTTACAATATGTCTTGTAGATCAAATGGCCAACGTAGTCCTCAACTTCAACACGTTCCTAGAGAAAACTAAGCTGAAAGACGATGGCAGCAACTATACGGACTGGGTCCGGAACCTGAGGATCATCCTCATAGCTGCCAAGAAAGATTATGTCCTACAAGCACCGCTTGGTGACGCGCCCGTTCTCCCTGCAGAACAAGATGTTATGAACGCTTGGCAGGCACGTTCCGATGACTACTCCCTCGTTCAGTGCGGCATGCTTTACAGCCTAGAGCCGGGGCTCCAAAAGCGTTTTGAGAGACATGGAGCATATGAGATGTTCGAAGAGCTGAAAATGGTTTTCCAAGCTCATGCCCGGGTCGAGAGATATGAAGTCTCCGACAAATTCTTCAGCTGTAAGATGGAGGAAAACAGTTCTGTCAGTGAGCATATACTCACTATGTCTGGGTTGCATAACCGCTTGACTCAGCTGGGAGTTAATCTCCCGGATGATGCGGTCATTGACAGAATCCTCCAGTCGCTTCCACCAAGCTACAAGAGCTTTGTGATGAACTTCAATATGCAGGGGATGGAAAAGACCATTCCTGAAGTATTTGCTATGCTGAAATCAGCAGAGGTAGAAGTCAGGAAGGAACATCAAGTGTTGATGGTCAATAAAACCACTAAGTTCAAGAAAGGCAAGGGTAAAAAGAACTTCAAGAAGGACGGCAAGGAGGTTGCCGCGCCCGGCAAGCAAGCTGCCGGGAAGAAGCCAAAGAATGGACCCAAGCCCGAGACTGAGTGCTTTTATTGCAAGGGAAGCGGTCACTGGAAGCGGAACTGCCCTAAGTACTTAGCGGATAAGAAGGCCGGCAAAACAAAAGGTATATGTGATATACATGTAATTGATGTGTACCTTACTAGTGCCCGTAGTAGCTTCTGGGTATTTGATACCGGTGCAGTTGCTCACATTTGTAACTCAAAGCAGGGGCTGCGGAATAAGCGGAAACTGGCAAAGGACGAGGTGACGATGCACGTCGGGAATGGTTCCAAGGTCAATGTGATCGCCGTCGGCATGCTACCTCTGCATCTCCCTTCGGGATTAGTTTTAAACCTTAATAATTGTTATTTAGTGCCAGCTTTGAGCATGAACATTGTATCGGGATCTCGTTTAATTCGAGATGGCTACTCTTTTAAATCTGAGAATAATGGTTGTTCCATTTTTATGAGAGATATGTTTTATGGTCATGCTCCTATGGTAAATGGTTTATTCTTTATGAATCTCGAACGTGATACTACACATGTTCATAATGTGAGTACCAAAAGAAGTAAGGTTGATAATGATAGTCCCACATACTTGTGGCACTGCCGCCTTGGTCACATAGGTGTCAAACGCATGAAGAAGCTCCATGCTGATGGACTTTTAGAGTCTCTTGATTATGAATCATTTGACACGTGCAAACCATTCCTTATGGGTAAAATGACCAAGACTCCGTTCTCAGGAACAATGGAGCGAGCAACCGACTTATTGAAAATCATACATACTGATGTGTGCGGTCCGATGAGTGTTGAGGCTCGCGGTGGCTATCGTTATGTTCTCACCCTCACTGATGATTTAAGTAGGTATGGGTATATCTACTTAATGAAACACAAGTCTGTAACCTTTGAAAAGTTCAAGGAATTTCAGAGTGAGGTTGAAAATCAACGTGACAGGAAAATCAAGTTTCTACGATCAGATCGTGGAGGAGAATACTTGAGTCACGAGTTTGGCACACACTTAAGAAAATGTGGAATAGTTTCACAACTCACGCCGCCTGGAACACCTCAGCGCAATGGTGTGTCCGAACGTCGTAATCGCACTCTATTAGATATGGTGCGATCTATGATGTCTCTTACCGATTTACCGCTTTCCTTTTGGGGCTATGCTTTAGAGACTGCCGCGTTCACTTTAAATAGGGCTCTGTCGAAATCCGTTGAGACGACACCGTATGAATTATGGTTTGGGAAGAAACCTAAGCTGTCGTTTCTAAAAGTTTGGGGATGCGATGCTTATGTCAAGAAACTTCAACCTGAAAAGCTCGAACCCAAGTCGGAAAAATGCGTCTTCATAGGATACCCAAAAGAAACTATTGGGTACACCTTCTACCTCAGATCCGAAGGCAAGATCTTTGTTGCCAAGAATGGGTCCTTTCTGGAGAAAGAGTTTCTCTCGAAAGAAGTAAGTGGGAGGAAAATAGAGCTTGATGAAGTATTACCTCTTGAACCGGAAAATGGCGCAACTCAAGAAAATGTTCCTGAGGTGCCTGCACCGACTAAAGAGGAAGTTAATGATCAAGATACTTCTGATCAAGCCCCTACTGAAATTCGAAGGTCCACAAGGACATGTTCCGCACCAGAGTGGTACGGCAACCCTGTCTTGGAAATCATGCTGTTAGACAACGGTGAACCTTCGAACTATGAAGAAGCGATGGCGGGCCCGGATTCCGACAAATGGCTAGAAGCCATGAAATCCGAGATAGGATCCATGTATGAAAACAAAGTATGGACTTTGACTGACTTGCCCATTGAGCGGCGAGCCATAGAAAATAAATGGATCTTTAAGAAGAAGACAGACGCGGATGGTAATGTGACCATCTATAAAGCTCGACTTGTCGTTAAGGGTTATCGACAAGTTCAAGGGGTTGACTACGATGAGACTTTCTCACCGGTAGCGAAGCTGAAGTCCATCCGAATCATGTTAGCAATTGCCGCATTCTATGATTACGAAATATGGCAAATGGATGTCAAAACGGCATTCCTTAATGGTTTCCTTAAGGAAGAATTGTATATGATACAGCCGGAAGGTTTTGTCGATCCTAAGAATGCTGACAAAGTGTGCAAGCTCCAACGCTCGATTTATGGGCTGGTGCAAGCATCTCGGAGTTGGAACATTCGCTTTGATGAGATGATCAAAGCGTTTGGGTTTACACAGACTTATGGAGAAGCCTGCATTTACAAGAAAGTGAGTGGGAGCTCTGTAGCATTTCTCATATTATATGTAGATGACATACTTTTGATGGGAAATGATATAGAACTCTTGGACAGCATCAAGGCCTACTTGAATAAAAGTTTTTCAATGAAGGACCTTGGAGAAGCTGCTTATATATTAGGCATCAAAATCTATAGAGATAGATCGAGACGCCTCATAGGTCTTTCACAAAGCACATACCT
Organism: Triticum aestivum; assembly: GCF_018294505.1. Classification (NCBI taxonomy): domain Eukaryota; kingdom Viridiplantae; phylum Streptophyta; class Magnoliopsida; order Poales; family Poaceae; genus Triticum; species Triticum aestivum. Next base: position 135,065,641 of record NC_057798.1, read on the forward strand.
TGATAAGATATTGAAGAAGTTCAATATGGATCAATCCAAGAAGGGGTTCTTGCCTGTGTTGCAAGGTATGAAATTGAGCTCAGCTCAATGTCCGACCACGGCAGAAGATATAGAAGAGATGAGCGTCATCCCCTATGCCTCAGCCATAGGTTCTATTATGTATGTCATGCTGTGTACCAGACCTGATGTTAACCTTGCCGTCAGTTTGGTAGGAAGGTACCAAAGTAATCCCGGCAAGGAACACTGGACAGCGGTCAAGAATATCCTGAAGTACCTGAAAAGGACTAAGGAAATGTTTCTCGTTTATGGAGGTGACGAAGAGCTCGTCGTAAAGGGTTACGTCGACGCTAGCTTCGACACAGATCTGGATGACTCTAAGTCACAAACCGGATACGTGTATATTTTGAATGGTGGGGCAGTAAGCTGGTGCAGTTGCAAGCAAAGCGTCGTGGCGGGATCTACATGTGAAGCGGAGTACATGGCAGCCTCGGAGGCAGCACATGAAGCAATATGGGTGAAGGAGTTCATCACCGACCTAGGTGTCATACCCAATGCGTCGGGGCCGATCAAGCTCTTCTGTGACAACACTGGAGCTATTGCACTTGCCAAGGAGCCCAGGTTTCACAAGAAGACAAGGCACATCAAGCGTCGCTTCAACTCCATTCGTGAAAATGTTCAAGATGGAGACATAGAGATTTGTAAAGTACATACGGGCCTGAATGTAGCAGATCCGTTGACTAAACCTCTCCCTAGAGCAAAACATGATCAACACCAGAATTCCATGGGTGTTCGATTCATCACAATGTAACTAGATTATTGACTCTAGTGCAAGTGGGAGACTGTTGGAAATATGCCCTAGAGGCAATAATAAAAGCATTATTATTATATTTCCTTGTTCATGATAATTGTCTTTATTCATGCTATAATTGTGTTATCCGGAAATCGTAATACATGTGTGAATAACAGACACCAACATGTCCCTAGTGAGCCTCTAGTTGACTAGCTCGTTGATCAACAGATAGTCATGGTTTCCTGACTATGGACACTGGATGTCATTGATAACGAGATCACATCATTGGGAGAATGATGTGATGGACAAGACCCAATCCTAAACATAGCACAAGATCGTATAGTTCGTTTGCTAGAGTTTTCCAATGTCGAAGTATCTTTTCCTTAGACCATGAGATCGTGTAACTCCCGGATACCGTAGGAGTGCTTTGGGTATGCCAAACGTCACAACGTAACTGGGTGACTATAAAGGTAGACTACGGGTATCTCCGAAAGTGTCTGTTGGGTGACATGGATCAAGACTGGGATTTGTCACTCCGTATGACGGAGAGGTATCACTGGGCCCACTCGGTAATGCATCATCATAATGAGCTCAGAGTGACCAAGTGTCTGGTCACGGGATCATGCATTACGGTACGAGTAAAGTGACTTGCCGGTAACGAGATTGAACGAGGTATTGGGATACCGACGATCGAATCTCGGGCAAGTAACATATCGATAGACAAAGGGAATTGCGTACGGGATTGATTAAATCCTTGACATCGTGGTTCATCCGATGAGATCATCGTGGAGCATGTGGGAGCCAACATGGGTATCCAGATCCCGCTGTTGGTTATTGACCGGAGAGTTGTCTCGGTCATGTCTGCTTGTCTCCCGAACCCGTAGGGTCTACACACTTAAGGTTCGGTGACGCTAGGGTTATGAAGATATGTATATGCAGAAACCCGAATGTTGTTCGGAGTCCCGGATGAGATCCCGGACGTCACGAGGAGTTCCGGAATGGTCCGGAGGTAAAGAATTATATATAGGAAGTGTTATTTCGGGCATCGGGACAAGTTTCGGGGTTATCGGTATTGTACCGGGACCACCGGAAGGGTCCCGGGGGTCCACCGGGTGGGGCCACCTGTCCCGGGGGGCAACATGGGCTGTAGGGGGTGCGCCTTGGCCTAGATGGGCCAAGGGCACCAGCCCCTATAGGCCCATGCGCCTAGGGTTTCCACCATGGAAGAGTCCATGTGGTGGAAGGCACCCCTAGGTGCCTTGGGGGGGAGGGAAACCTCCCCTTGGCCGCCGCCCCCCTAGTAGATCTCATCTACTAGGGCCGGCGCCCCCCCTGGCACCCCTATATATAGTGGGGGGAGAGGAGGGATTTCACACCAGCCCCTGGCGCCTCCATCTCCCCCCGTTACGTCTCTCCCTCGTAGTCTCGGTGAAGCCCTGCTGCTGTGACGCCCTGCATCCACCACCACGCCGTCGTGCTGCTGGATCTTCATCAACCTCTCCTCCCCCCTTGCTGGATTAAGAAGGAGGAGACGTCTTCCGTCCCGTACGTGTGTTGAACGCGGAGGTGCCGTCCGTTCGACGCTGGTCATCGGTGATTTGGATCACGTCGAGTACGACTACATCATCACCGTTCTTTTGAACGCTTCCGTGCGCGATCTACAAAGGTATGTAGATGCATCTAATCACTCGTTGCTAGATGAACTCCTAGATGATCTTGGTGAAACGAGTAGGAATTTTTTTGTTTTCAACAACGTTCCCCAACAGGCTACACCAGAGGTATGTCTCCTCTTGAAAGTTAATCGCCTGAGATGTCCATTGCCTGAGCCGTCCATCGCCTGAGCCCCTGTTTCAGTTTATTTTTTCCACCTCGCTGCTCAACAGGTCCGTGGTTTACTACTCCTTTGCTCTTGCTGGTGACCGGCCTCCAGAGTAGCACTTGCTTGAGATCTGATCTAGAACTGAATTGTGCCCTGCTTTGCTGTGGTCGTATGCTCTGTGTCCACCGATGAGTTTCAGATACAGATTAGGACCAAAATTGGAGTAGGTTCAGTCACGCAAATGTTGTATCACTTTGTCATGGGTATTGTGCTGCTGAATTGCTTGTTGGACTGTTCAAACTAAAGTCGTCCAGTCAGTTTGCTACAATGTTCATTTGTTTACTTTGGAAGTTCTGTAGAATTTGGGCCTGATCGCTTTCGAATTTGTCTGTGGTTTGAGATTAATCTTTCCGAGATGTTAGAGAGTGGGTCCATTGATGGATCTGCCCATCAGTGTGCAGAGGATCTTCTAATTCCTGCAACTAATCTTGATTCATGGATATTGTGTTTGCTCTGTGGCGCACTATGTTTCAGTTTATTTTTTCTGAAAAATTGGCGCTACTTCTGATTGCTCACAATTTAAGTTTTGCTGATATACACTGGAGGCATTAAACCAACAACTTTCTCTGTTTTTTTATGCGTGCTGCTACAAATACAAGCACACGGCTTACAAACACACGGCTTCCGCTGGCTTGGCTAGCTTTGTACGTCCACTTTGCGCTACAAGTCGCCTTTCTACGCTGTCTTACAATCTCCTAGTACAGACTGTGCTCCACCTGAGGTACGCCCGATCTCATGCCAAGCTAATTACGGTTCTGTCGTTTTGAAAAAGGCATGAACTTTCCTTTGTGCCTGCAACCATAGGTTCCATCATCATTACCTTGCCTGTATATGGACAACTTGCACTCTTAGGACTGATAGATGTGAAATTATTAGATCTTTGCATCAATTACAGGAACAACACAATGTAAGATATGCAAGTTTATCGAGAGGAATGCAAAGAAAAAAAAACACATGTATGATTTATTTGGCATCACCAGCTTTTGTGTTTTCAGTGTACATCTTAGCCTATGTAACTGCAAGTTGAATAAAGTGTGCTCTCTTTCTTTAGAATACTTTCTTTAATAAATGTAGAACATAGAAGCCTGATCTTAATAAGCGAGACCTCAAGCTGTTCTTTCAAGATAGATTCAGATCAAACCTTTTCAAAGTAAAGATCCCTCGGCCAGAGACTTAAGTTACTCCCGTGAGTACATACTAAGCTTTAGTAGAAAAACTTGTTGATTGACTGGAATCAACGAAATTTCGATGCAACCAACTACAACAAGTGGCAGCATGAACTAGCTATGAGCAATATTTATAGGGTACTACTAGCAACCGCCAAGGAATCCGTCACAAAAACATGTCAGGCAGCTAGGCATGCGAGTGAGATGTGTGTCGGTAACATTGGATGTTTGTGTGTAAATGTAAATCAAGAAAAATGGTTCTTGGTATCTAGAGAAGAAATACACACACACACACAGAGTAATTCATAGTGGATATAAAAATACCTATTAATGTTGTACGTGAGTTGACTCGACATGCAGCAAGATCTTCTGATTTGTTCTCTGAAGGTGGCCTCAGAGTATAGCGTTGCATATTCTTGAGGCAATTGTGATTCTCTGTTTTGTTAGGACTAAGATGCTTGAACATGTAAGCAGTACACTATCGAGCAATAGAGATCTTTCTCATGCTGACTACATGCTGCCATTTGGGCCATACACATTGTTTAGTAACTAATCAAAAAGTGTCAAAGGCTAGCTACCAAAGCAAATTTGAATCTGCTAACTATACTACTACTGCCACAACTAACCAAGGTTGGAGCATAAGAAAGAAAGGAGGGGTTGCCAATTTGAACGCTAAGGACAAGCTTCCATACAGCGGCTGCACGTCCACCAACCGCCATGGTTGGAGCCTATGGGAGGAAGGGTGGAAGGGAACAGGGAGGAAGCAGGAGCCGCCCAAGGTCTTGTTCATATGGCGGCGCAGGCGGAAGACATAACGGCGCGGCCACCGGAAGCGTTATTCTTTCTACCCTTGTCTTCCGAGAACAAGGGGGACAAGGGAGGCGGCGGCGGCAGTGGGGAAGAAGAATGGGGAACGGGAAGAAAGATTGAGTTCGTGCGTGGTGTGTGTGTGTGTGAATAAAAGTATTTCAATGGGCTAAGCCCAAAAATCAGTTCAAAATAAATTACAAATGAAATATAATATTTCAAAAAATGTTCGTCACCATAAAAAAGAGAATTAACTCCAATTTCTTAAAAAACACCTTCTCAAAATTAAAAAATATTCATGTTTTTCTGTACAACAATAAATAAAATTGATTGAAAGACTATGCCATACACAATTACTGTTTCATCGGAGAGCTTAAATAGGTCATGTCAAACATTGTTAGGATACGTACAAATTTCATGGTCCAAAAAAAATACTCAGTGCATCCTTATTTCTGACGTTTGCAAAAATTGGATTAAAAAAGTGTTGCATAATGGCATGTGGAGCAATTATATTTAATATTCCGCCCGGTGCAACGCACGGGCATTTGTACTAGTGTATATATATATATATATATATATATAATAATGATAATAATAATCTTACGTACTAATAAACCAACGATCGCTTCTGGTCGTACGTCGTCGGCGTTTTTGCAAAAAAGTCCCTGATGTTTTAGTTATTCAACCCGCAGTCCTTTTTAAACTGGCTAACTGAGATAACGATTCATTTTGCAAAAATGTCCATGTCCTTTAGTATATTCAACCCGCAGTCCTTCAAACAAACACATCAGGGCAGATCCCCTTCCTCTTCCACACGCACGAGCGGGCGCACCGCCGCTGCCGACGCCTTCCTCGCGGAGTTTGCGGCCGAAGGATCGGTTGGGGCGCACCGGGTCGGCCTTCGGTGGGGCGCAGTGCGAGCTCTCGGCTCGGGGCAGGAGGCGGCTCGATGAAGAGGAGCTGGGGCGCGACGCTCCTCTCCTGGTGTGGCGCACGAGGGAAGGAGGAGGGGATCGATCCAAGACGGGAGCTGAGGCTGGCGGCGCCCTTCACACAAGCCTCACCGGCGGTGCCTTCTACACAAGCCTCACCGGCGGTGCGGCGGGAGAGCTCCGACCCGTCCATAGGTGCAGGGATGCAGATCCGCGTCGCGAGCCTGTACTAGGCCGAGGTTGATGCGCCGGCGCAGGGGTCGCCATCCATCTTCGCCAGGTAAGCGCGGACGTTCTTCTCTCTGTCATCGTTGTGGTGCTTGGGTCGCGAGGAGGCGATGCGTGTTTGCTTTGTTGTAGGTGCTTTGGCGCTGTAGATAACACTTCTGGTTCTCCTCCATGCTCGCAGGCCTCCAGAGTACTCCAGCAACAGCCACTAGACGGCAGGTAAGCATGCATTGTATGACCTTAGCTAATTGCGTACATACAAGTTTGGATGAATTCCAAGAGATGGAGCACTCTATCCAAATAGGAGAAGTGTTAGTTTAAAAGGGTACAATTTTACAATGATTTTCATGGGGAGCAAAGTAATCACCTGCGGCAAATTTAAGTTCTAGAATTGACATATATTCAGTTCCTTTTTTTATAAAGAGAGCTCCCTCTCCGATTTTCATTAGAAGAAATCACCGTGCCTTGCATATATTCATATATGCAGTTCCTGGAAGAACAAAGAAGTTGCATGTCCTTTTATATAGTCTAAAAATCACATTGATCCTTGGAGCATGATTGGGACAAATCGCACATATGTCCTGTACTGCACACACGTGAAGGCAAAGGATTTTTCTGAATGCCATTGTTGTCCGGTACACATTGTTTATCAGTTAGTAATTTGCCCCTTCCGCAATGTGATGATACTGGCAATAAGGGAAGCAGCATATACCATTGGTTTTGTTGATAGATTAAACCACAAACTGGTACAATGTTTGAGATATAATGTTTTCTATCTAAATGTTGTTTCACACAGTTAATCATTGGTTTTATTTGAGAGATAAATTAGTTTATGCACTGAACTAGAAATAACACAACTACATATTGATTTTCTGCTTAAATTTCACAATAGATATTTTGCCGGATGACCCACTGTATGAGCATGCCACATCCTTTCTTGCTCACCCAGCACACGACATTCCTGTAAGCCTCATACTGTCGAGTTGTTTGACGAGATGTGCATCAATAATTTCAGTTAGTTCGTGTGCTCGATTTGAGTGTGACAGGTATGTCGTTGTGTGCTTCTCAGTACAGTAGAGGTACCACACGGGGTGGTGATGTTGGGGAACGTTGCAGAAAACAAAAAATTTCCTACTCGTTTCACCAAGATCATCTAGGATTTCATCTAGCAACGAGTGATTAGATGCATCTACATACCTTTGTAGATCGCGCACGGAAGCGTTCAAAAGAACGGTGATGATGTAGTCGTACTCGACGTGATCCAAATCACCGATGACCAGCGCCGAACGGACGGCACCTCCGCGTTCAACACACGTACGGGACGGGAGACGTCTCCTCCTTCTTGATCCAGCAAGGGGGAAGGAGAGGTTGATGAAGATCCAGCAGCACGACGGCGTGGTGGTGGATGCAGGGCGTCACAGCAGCAGGGCTTCGCCGAGACTACGAGGGAGAGACGTAACGGGGGGAGATGGAGGCGCCAGGGGCTGGTCTGAAATCCCTCCTCTCCCCCACTATATATAGGGGTGCCAGGGGGGCGCCGGCCCTAGTAGATGGCATCTACTAGGGGGGGCGGCGGCCAAGGGGAGGTTTCCCTCCCCCCCAAGGCACCTAGGGGTGCCTTCCACCACATGGACTCTTCCATGGTGGAAACCCTAGGCGCATGGGCCTATAGGGGCTGGTGCCCTTGGCCCATCTAGGCCAAGGCGCACCCCCTACAGCCCATGTGGCCCCCCCGGGACAGGTGGCCCCACCCGGTGGACCCCTGGGACCCTTCCGGTGGTCCCGGTACAATACCGATAACCCCGAAACTTGTCCCGATGCCCGAAATAGCACTTCCTATATATAATTCTTTACCTCCGGACCATTCCGGAACTCCTCGTGACGTCCGGGATCTCATCCGGGACTCCGAACAACATTCGGGTTTCTACATATACATATCTTCATAACCCTAGCGTCACCGAACCTTAAGTGTGTAGACCCTACGGGTTCGGGAGACAAGCAGACATGACCGAGATGACTCTCCGGTCAATAACCAACAGCGGGATCTGGATACCCATGTTGGCTCCCACATGCTCCACGATGATCTCATCAGATGAACCACGATGTCGAGGATTTAATCAATCCCGTACGCTATTCCCTTTGTCTATCGATATGTTACTTGCCCGAGATTCGATCGTCGGTATCCCAATACCTCGTTCAATCTCGTCACCGGCAAGTCACTTTACTCGTACCGTAATGCATGATCCCATGACCAGACACTTGGTCACTCTGAGCTCATTATGATGATGCATTACTGAGTGGGCCCAGTGATACCTCTCCGTCATACGGAGTGACAAATCCCAGTCTTGATCCATGTCACCCAACAGACACTTTCGGAGATACCCGTAGTCTACCTTTATAGTCACCCAGTTACGTTGTGATGTTTGGCATACCCAAAGCACTCCTACGGTATCCGGGAGTTACACGATCTCATGGTCTAAGGAAAAGATACTTTAACATTGGAAAACTCTAGCAAACGAACTATACGATCTTGTGCTATGTTTAGGATTGAGTCTTGTCCATCACATCATTCTCCCAATGATGTGATCTCGTTATCAATGACATCCAGTGTCCATAGTCAGGAAACCATGACTATCTGTTGATCAACGAGCTAGTCAACTAGAGGCTCACTAGGGACATGTTGGTGTCTGTTATTCACACATGTATTATGATTTCCGGATAACACAATTATAGCATGAATAAAGACAATTATCATGAACAAGGAAATATAATAATAATGCTTTTATTATTGCCTCTAGGGCATATTTCCAACAGTCTCCCACTTGCACTAGAGTCAATATTCTAGTTACATTGTGATGAATCGAACACCCATGGAATTCTGGTGTTGATCATGTTTTGCTCTAGGGAGAGGTTTAGTCAACGGATCTGCTATATTCAGGTCCGTATGTACTTTACAAATCTCTATATCTCCATCTTGAACATTTTCACGAATGGAGTTGAAGCGACGCTTGATGTGCCTTGTCTTCTTGTGAAACCTGGGCTCATTGGCAAGTGCAATAGCTCCAGTGTTGTCACAGAAGAGCTTGATTGGCCCCGACACATTGGGTATGACTCCTAGGTCGGTGATGAACTCCTTCACCCATATTGCTTCATGTGCTGCCTCCTAGGCTGCCATGTACTCCGCTTCACATGTAGATCCCGCCACGACGCTTTGCTTGCAACTGCACCAGCTTACTGCCCCACCATTCAAAATATACACGTATCCGGCTTGTGACTTAGAGTCATCCAGATCTGTGTCGAAGCTAGCGTCGACGTAACCCTTTACGACGAGCTCTTCATCACCTCCATAAACGAGAAACATTTCCTTAGTCCTTTTCAGGTACTTCAGGATATTCTTGACCGCTGTCCAGTGTTCCTTGCCGGGATTACTTTGGTACCTTCCTACCAAACTTACGGCAAGGTTAACATCAGGTCTGGTACACAACATGGCATACATAATAGAACCTATGGCTGAGGCATAGGGGATGACGCTCATCTCTTCTATATTTTCTGCCGTGGTCGGACATTGAGCTGAGCTCAATTTCATACCTTGTAACACAGGCAAGAACCCCTTCTTGGATTGATCCATATTGAACTTCTTCAATATCTTATCAAGGTATGTGCTTTATGAAAGACCTATGAGGCGTCTCGATCTATCTCTATAGATTTTGATGCCTAATATATAAGCAGCTTCTCCAAGGTCCTTCATTGAAAAACTTTTATTCAAGTAGGCCTTGATGCTGTCCAAGAGTTCTATATCATTTCCCATCAACAGTATGTCATCTACATATAATATGAGAAATGCTACAGAGCTCCCACTCACTTTCTTGTAAACGCAGGCTTCTCCATAAGTCTGTGTAAACCCAAACGCTTTGATCATCTCATCAAAGCGAATGTTCCAACTCCGAGATGCTTGCACCAGCCCATAAATTGAGCGTTGGAGCTTGCACACTTTGTCAGCATTCTTAGGATCGACAAAACCTTCCGGCTGCATCATATACAATTCTTCCTTAAGGAAACCATTAAGGAATGCCGTTTTGACGTCCATTTGCCATATTTCATAATCATAGAATGCGGCAATTGCCAACATGATTCGGACGGACTTCAGCTTCGCTACCAGTGAAAAAGTCTCATCGTAGTCAACCCCTTGAACTTGTCGATAACCCTTAGCGACAAGCCGAGCTTTATAGATGGTCACATTACCATCCGCGTCTGTCTTCCTCTTAAAGATCCATTTATTTTCTATGGCTCGCCGCTCAACGGGCAAGTCAGTCAAAGTCCATACTTTGTTTTCATACATGGATCCTATCTCGGATTTCATGGCTTCTAGCCATTTGTCGGAATCCGGGCCCGCCATTGCTTGTTCATAGTTCGAAGGTTCACCGTTGTCTAACAGCATGATTTCCAAGACAGGGTTGCCGTACCACTCTGGTGCGGAACGTGTCCTTGTGGACCTTCGAATTTCAGTAGGGGCTTGATCAGAAGTATCTTGATCATTATCATTAACTTCCTCTCTAGTCGGTGCTGGCACCTCAGGAACATTTTCTTGAGTTGCGCCATTTTCCGGTTCAAGAGGTAATACTTCATCAAGCTCTACTTTCCTCCCACTTACTTCTTTCGAGAGAAACTCTTTCTCCAGAAAGGACCCATTCTTGGCAACAAAGATCTTGCCTTCGGATCTGAGGTAGAAGGTGTACCCAATAGTTTCTTTTGGGTATCCTATGAAGACGCATTTTTCCGACTTGGGTTCGAGCTTTTCAGGTTGAAGTTTCTTGACATAAGCATCGCATCCCCAAACTTTTAGAAACGACAGCTTAGGTTTCTCCCCAAACCATAATTCATACGGTGTCATCTCAACGGATTTCGACGGAGCCCTATTTAAAGTGAACACGGCAGTCTCTAAAGCATAGCCCCAAAAGGACAGTGGTAAATCGGTAAGAGACATCATAGATCGCACCATATCTAATAGAGTGCGATTACGACATTCGGACGCACCATTACGCTGTGGTGTTCCAGGCGGCGTGAGTTGTGAAACTATTCCACATTTTCTTAAGTGTGCCCCAAACTCGTGACTCAAGTATTCTCCTCCACGATCTGATCGTAGAAACTTGATTTTTCTGTCACGTTGATTTTCAACCTCACTCTGAAATTCCTTGAACTTTTCAAAGGTTTCAGACTTGTGTTTCATTAAGTAGATATACCCATACCTACTTAAATCATCAGTGAGGGTGAGAACATAACGATAGCCACCGCGAGCCTCAACACTCATTGGACCGCACACATCAGTATGTATGATTTCCAATAAGTCAGTTGCTCGCTCCATTGTTCCTGAGAACGGAGTCTTGGTCATTTTACTCATAAGGCATGGTTCGCATGTGTCAAATGATTCATAATCAAGAGACTCTAAAAGTCCATCAGCATGGAGCTTCTTCATGCGTTTGACACCTATGTGACCAAGGCGGCAGTGCCACAGGTATGTGAGACTATCATTATCAACCTTACTTCTTTTGGTACTCACATTATGAACATGTGTAGCATCACGTTCGAGATTCATAAAGAATAAACCATTCACCATAGGAGCATGACCATAAAACATATCTCTCATAAAAATGGAACAACCATTATTCTCAGATTTAAAAGAGTAGCCATCTCGAATTAAACGAGATCCCGATACAATGTTCATGCTCAAAGCTGGCACTAAATAACAATTATTAAGGTCTAAAACTAATCCCGAAGGGAGATGCAGAGGTAGCGTGCCGACGGCGATCACATTGACCTTGGAACCATTCCCGACGCGCATCGTCACCTCGTCCTTTGCCAGTTTCCGCTTATTCTGCAGCCCCTGCTTTGAGTTACAAATGTGAGCAACTGCACCGGTATCAAATACCCAGAAGCTACTACGGGCACTAGTAAGGTACACATCAATTACATGTATATCACATATACCTTTTGTTTTGCCGGCCTTCTTATCCGCTAAGTACTTAGGGCAGTTCCGCTTCCAGTGACCGCTTCCCTTGCAATAAAAGCACTCAGTCTCGGGCTTGGGTCCATTCTTTGGCTTCTTCCCGGCAGCTCGCTTGCCGGGCGCGGCAACCTCCTTGCCGTCCTTCTTGAAGTTCTTTTTACCCTTGCCTTTCTTGAACTTAGTGGTTTTATTGACCATCAACACTTGATGTTCTTTCCTGACTTCTACCTCTGCTGATTTCAGCATAGCAAATACTTCAGGAATGGTCTTTTCCATCCCCTGCATATTGAAGTTCATCACAAAGCTCTTGTAGCTTGGTGGAAGCGACTGGAGGATTCTGTCAATGACCGCATCATCCGGGAGATTAACTCCTAGCTGAGTCAAGCGGTTATGCAACCCAGACATAGTGAGTATGTGCTCACTGACAGAACTGTTTTCCTCCATCTTACAGCTGAAGAATTTGTCAGAGACTTCATATCTCTCGACCCGGGCATGAGCTTGGAAAACCATTTTCAGCTCTTCGAACATCTCATATGCTCCATGTCTCTCAAAACGCTTTTGGAGCCCCGGCTCTAGGCTGTAAAGAATGCCGCACTGAACGAGGGAGTAGTCATCGGAACGTGCCTGCCAAGCGTTCATAACATCTTGTTCTGCAGGGAGAACGGGCGCGTCACCAAGCGGTGCTTGTAGGACATAATCTTTCTTGGCAGCTATGAGGATGATCCTCAGGTTCCGGACCCAGTCCGTATAGTTGCTGCCATCGTCTTTCAGCTTGGTTTTCTCTAGGAACGCGTTGAAGTTGAGGACTACGTTGGCCATTTAATCTACAAGACATATTGTAAAATATTTAGACTAAGTTCATGATAATTAAGTTCAACTAATCAAATTATTAATGAACTCCCACTTAGATTAGACATCCCTCCAGTCATCTAAGTATTACATGATCCGAGTTTAACTAGACCGTGTCCGATCATCACGTGAGACGGACTAGTCAACGTCGGTGAACATCTTCATGTTGATCGTATCTACTATACGACTCATGCTCGACCTTTCGGTCTTCTATGTTCCGAGGCCATGTCTGTACATGCTAGGCTCGTCAAGTCAACCTAAGTGTTTGCATGTGTAAATCTGTCTTACACCCGTTGTATGTGAACGTCTGAATAAAACACCCGATCATCACGTGGTGTTTTGAAACAGCGAACTGTCGCAACGGTGCACAGTTAGGGGGAACACTTCTTGAAATTAGTATGAGGGATCACCTTATTTACTACCGTCATTCTAAGTAAACAAGATGCAAAACATGATAAACATCACATGCAATCAAATAATAAACGTGACATGATATGGCCAATATCACATAGCTTCTTTGATCTCCATCTTGGGGCTCCATGATCATCTTGTCACCGGCTTGACACCATGATCTCCATCATCATGATCTCCATCATCGTGTCTCCATGAAGTTGCTCGCCAACTATTACTTCTACTACTATGGCTAACGCGTTTAGCAATAAAGTAAAGTAATTTACATGGCGTTTCTTGATGACACGCAGGTCATATAAAAGAATAAAGACAACTCCTATGGCTCCTGCCGGTTGTCATACTCATCGACATGCAAGTCGTGAATCCTATTACAATAGCATGAACATCTCATACATCACATATAGATCATTCATCATTCATCACAACTTTGGCCATATCATATCACAAACCACTTGCTGCAAAAACAAGTTAGACGTCCTCTAATTGTTGTTGCAAGTTTTACGTGGCTGAATTAGGGTTCTAGCAAGAACGTTTTCTTACCTACGTTAAAGCCACAACGTGATTTGTCAACTTCTATTTACCCTTCATAAGGACCCTGTTCATCGATTCCGCTTCAACTAAGGTAGGAGAGACAGACACCCGCCAGCCACCTTATGCAACTAGTGCATGTTAGTCGGTGGAACCGGTCTCACGTAAGCGTACGTGTAAGGTTGGTCCGGGCCGCTTCATCCCACAATACCGCTGAAGCAAGAAAGGACTAGTAATGGCAAGAAAGTTGACAAATCTACGCCCATAACAAATTGTGTTCTACTCGCGCAAGAAGAACTACGCATAGACCTAGCTCATGATGCCACTGTTGGGGAACGTTGCAGAAAACAAAAAATTTCCTACTCGTTTCACCAAGATCATCTAGGAGTTCATCTAGCAACGAGTGATTAGATGCATCTACATACCTTTGTAGATCGCGCACGGAAGCGTTCAAAAGAACGATGATGATGTAGTCGTACTCGACGTGATCCAAATCACCGATGACCAGCGCCGAACGGACGGCACCTCCGCGTTCAACACACATACGGGACGGGAGACGTCTCCTCCTTCTTGATCCAGCAAGGGGGAAGGAGAGGTTGATGAAGATCCAGCAGCACGACGGCGTGGCGGTGGATGCAGGGCGTCACAGCAGCAGGGCTTCGCCGAGACTACGAGGGAGAGACGTAACGGGGGGAGATGGAGGCGCCAGGGGCTGGTCTGAAATCCCTCCTCTCCCCCCACTATATATAGGGGTGCCAGGGGGGGCGCCGGCCCTAGTAGATGGCATCTACTAGGGGGGCGGCGGCCAAGGGGAGGTTTCCCTCCCCCCCAAGGCACCTAGGGGTGCCTTCCACCACATGGACTCTTCCACGGTGGAAACCCTAGGCGCATGGGCCTATAGGGGCTGGTGCCCTTGGCCCATCTAGGCCAAGGCGCACCCCCTACAGCCCATGTGGCCCCCCCGGGACAGGTGGCCCCACCCGGTGGACCCCCGGGACCCTTCCGGTGGTCCCGGTACAATACCGATAACCCCGAAACTTGTCCCGATGCCCGAAATAGCACTTCCTATATATAATTCTTTACCTCCGGACCATTCCGGAACTCCTCGTGACGTCCGGGATCTCATCCGGGACTCCGAACAACAATCGGGTTTCTGCATATACATATCTTCATAACCCTAGCGTCACCGAACCTTAAGTGTGTAGACCCTACGGGTTCGGGAGACAAGCAGACATGACCGAGACGACTCTCCGGTCAATAACCAACAGCGGGATCTGGATACCCATGTTGGCTCCCACATGCTCCACGATGATCTCATCGGATGAACCACGATGTCGAGGATTTAATCAATCCCGTACGCTATTCCCTTTGTCTATCGATATGTTACTTGCCCGAGATTCGATCGTCGGTATCCCAATACCTCGTTCAATCTCGTCACCGGCAAGTCACTTTACTCGTACCGTAATGCATGATCCCGTGACCAGACACTTGGTCACTCTGAGCTCATTATGATGATGCATTACCGAGTGGGCCCAGTGATACCTCTCCGTCATACGGAGTGACAAATCCCAGTCTTGATCCATGTCACCCAACAGACACTTTCGGAGATACCCGTAGTCTACCTTTATAGTCACCCAGTTACGTTGTGACGTTTGGCATACCCAAAGCACTCCTACGGTATCCGGGAGTTACACGATCTCATGGTCTAAGGAAAAGATACTTTGACATTGCAAAACTCTAGCAAACGAACTATACGATCTTGTGCTATGTTTAGGATTGGGTCTTGTCCATCACATCATTCTCCTAATGATGTGATCTCGTTATCAATGACATCCAGTGTCCATAGTCAGGAAATCATGACTATCTGTTGATCAACGAGCCAGTCAACTAGAGGCTCACTAGGGACATGTTGGTGTCTATTATTCACACATGTATTACGATTTCCGGATAACACAATTATAGCATGAATAAAGACAATTATCATGAACAAGGAAATATAATAATAATGCTTTTATTATTGCCTCTAGGGCATATTTCCAACAGTCTCCCACTTGCACTAGAGTCAATAATCTAGTTACATTGTGATGAATCGAACACCCATGGAATTCTGGTGTTGATCATGTTTTGCTCTAGGGAGAGGTTTAGTCAACGGATCTGCTACATTCAGGTCCGTATGTACTTTACAAATCTCTATGTCTCCATCTTGAACATTTTCACGAATGGAGTTGAAGCGACGCTTGATGTGCCTTGTCTTCTTGTGAAACCTGGGCTCCTTGGCAAGTGCAATAGCTCCAGTGTTGTCACAGAAGAGCTTGATCGGCCCCGACGCATTGGGTATGACTCCTAGGTCGGTGATGAACTCCTTCACCCATATTGCTTCATGTGCTGCCTCCGAGGCTGCCATGTACTCCGCTTCACATGTAGATCCCGCCACGACGCTTTGCTTGCAACTGCACCAGCTTACTGCCCCACCATTCAAAATATACACGTATCCGGTTTGTGACTTAGAGTCATCCAGATCTGTGTCGAAGCTAGCATCGACGTAACCCTTTACGACGAGCTTTTCGTCACCTCCATAAACGAGAAACATTTCCTTAGTCCTTTTCAGGTACTTCAGGATATTCTTGACCGCTGTCCAGTGTTCCTTGCCGGGATTACTTTGGTACCTTCCTACCAAACTTACGGCAAGGTTTACATCAGGTCTGGTACACAGCATGGCATACATAATAGAACCTATGGCTGAGGCATAGGGGATGACACTCATCTCTTCTATCTCTGCTGCCGTGGTCGGACATTGAGCTGAGCTCAATTTCACACCTTGCAAAACAGGCAAGAACCCTTTCTTGGACTGATCCATTTTGAACTTCTTCAAAATCTTATCAAGATATGTGCTTTGTGAAAGACCTATGAGGCGTCTTGATCTATCTCTATAGATTTTGATGCCTAATATATAAGCAGCTTCTCCAAGGTCCTTCATTGAAAAACTTTTATTCAAGTAGGCCTTGATGCTGTCCAAGAGTTCTATATCATTTCCCATCAAAAGTATGTCATCTACATATAATATGAGAAATGCTACAGAGCTCCCACTCACTTTCTTGTAAACGCAGGCTTCTCCATAAGTCTGTGTAAACCCAAACGCTTTGATCATCTCATCAAAGCGAATGTTCCAACTCCAAGATGCTTGCACCAGCCCATAAATCGAGCGTTGGAGCTTGCACACTTTGTCAGCATTCTTAGGATTGACAAAACCTTCCGGCTGCATCATATACAATTCTTCCTTAAGGAAACCATTAAGGAATGCCGTTTTGACGTCCATTTGCCAAATTTCATAATCATAAAATGCGGCAATTGCTAACATGATTCGGACGGACTTCAGCTTCGCTACCGGTGAGAAAGTCTCATCGTAGTCAACCCCTTGAACTTGTCGATAACCCTTAGCGACAAGCCGAGCTTTATAGATGGTCACATTACCATCCGCGTCTGTCTTCTTCTTAAAGATCCATTTATTTTCTATGGCTCGCCGTTCTACGGGCAAGTCAGTCAAAGTCCATACTTCGTTTTCATACATGGATCCTATCTCGGATTTCATGGCTTCTAGCCATTTGTCGGAATCTGGTCCCGCCATCGCTTCTTCATAGTTCGAAGGTTCACCGTTTCTAACAACATGATTTCCAAGACAGGGTTGCCGTACCACTCTGGTGCGGAACGTGTCCTTGTGGACCTTCGAATTTCAGTAGGAGCTTGATCAGAAGTATCTTGATCATTATCATTAACTTCCTCTCTAGTCGGTGCAGGCACCTCAGGAACATTTTCTTGAGTTGCGCCATTTTCCGGTTCAAGAGGTAATACTTCATCAAGTTCTACTTTCCTCCCACTTACTTCTTTCGAGAGAAACTCTTTCTCCAGAAAGGACCCATTCTTGGCAACAAAGATCTTGCCTTCGGATCTGTGGTAGAAGGTGTACCCAACAGTTTTTTTTGGGTATCCTATGAAGACGCATTTTTCCGATTTGGGTTCGAGCTTTTCAGGTTGAAGTTTCTTGACATAAGCATCGCATCCCCAAACTTTTAGAAACGACAGCTTAGGTTTCTTCCCAAACCATAATTCATACGGTGTCGTCTTAACGGATTTCGATGGAGCCCTATTTAAAGTGAATGCGGCAGTCTCTAAAGCATAGCCCCAGAAGGAAAGCGGTAAATCGGTAAGAGACATCATAGATCGCACCATATCTAACAGAGTGCGATTACGACGTTCGGACACACCATTACGCTGAGGTGTTCCAGGCGGCGTGAGTTGTGAAACTATTCCACATTTTCTTAAGTGTGCCCCAAACTCGTGACTCAAGTATTCTCCTCCACGATCTGATCGTAGAAACTTGATTTTCCTGTCACGTTGATTTTCAACCTCACTCTGAAATTCCTTGAACTTTTCAAAGGTTTCAGACTTGTGTTTCATTAAGTAGATATACCCATACCTACTTAAATCATCAGTGAGGGTGAGAACATAACGATAGCCACCGCGAGCCTCAACACTCATTGGACCGCACACATCAGTATGTATGATTTCCAATAAGTTGGTTGCTCGCTCCATTGTTCCTGAGAACGGAGTCTTGGTCATTTTACCCATAAGGCATGGTTCGCATGTGTCAAATGATTCATAATCAAGAGACTCTAAAAGTCCATCAGCATGGAGCTTCTTCATGCGTTTGACACCTATGTGACCAAGGCGGCAGTGCCACAGGTATGTGGGACTATCATTATTAACCTTACTTCTTTTGGTACTCACATTATGAATATGTGTAGCATCACGTTCGAGATTCATAAGGAATAAACCATTCACCATAGGAGCATGACCATAAAACATATCTCTCATAAAAATGGAACAACCATTATTCTCAGATTTAAAAGAGTAGCCATCTCGAATTAAACGAGATCCCGATACAATGTTCATGCTCAAAGCTGGCACTAAATAACAATTATTAAGGTTTAAAACTAATCCCGAAGGGAGATGCAGAGGTAGCGTGCCGACGGCGATCACATTGACCTTGGAACCATTCCCGACGCGCATCGTCACCTCGTCCTTTGCCAGTTTCCGCTTATTCCGCAGCCCCTGCTTTGAGTTACAAATGTGAGCAACTGCACCGGTATCAAATACCCAGGAGCTACTACGGGCACTAGTAAGGTACACATGTATATCACATATACCTTTTGTTTTGCCGGCCTTCTTATCCGCTAAGTACTTAGGGCAGTTCCGCTTCCAGTGACCGCTTCCCTTGCAATAAAAGCACTCAGTCTCGGGCTTGGGTCCATTCTTTGGCTTCTTCCCAGCAGCTTGCTTGCCGGGCGCGGCAACCTCCTTGCCGTCCTTCTTGAAGTTCTTTTTACCCTTGCCTTTCTTGAACTTAGTGGTTTTATTGACCATCAACACTTGATGTTCCTTTCTGACTTCTACCTCTGCTGATTTCAGCATAGCAAATACTTCAGGAATGGTCTTTTCCATCCCCTGCATATTGAAGTTCATCACAAAGCTCTTGTAGCTTGGTGGAAGCGACTGGAGGATTCTGTCAATGACCGCATCATCCGGGAGATTAACTCCCAGCTGAGTCAAGCGGTTATGCAACCCAGACATAGTGAGTATGTGCTCACTGACAGAACTGTTTTCCTCCATCTTACAGCTAAAGAATTTGTCGGAGACTTCATATCTCTCGACCCGGGCATGAGCTTGGAAAACCATTTCAGCTCTTCGAACATCTCATATGCTCCATGTCTCTCAAAACGCTTTTGGAGCCCCGGCTCTAGGCTGTAAAGCATGCCGCACTGAACGAGGGAGTAGTCATCGAAACGTGCCTGCCAAGTGTTCATAACGTCTTGTTCCGCAGGGAGAACGGGTGCGTCACCAAGCGGTGCTTGTAGGACATAATCTTTCTTGGCAGCTATGAGGATGATCCTCAGGTTCCGGACCCAGTCCGTATAGTTGCTGCCATCGTCTTTCAGCTTAGTTTTCTCTAGGAACGCGTTGAAGTTGAGGACTACGTTGGCCATTTGATCTACAAGACATATTGCAAAGATTTTAGACTAAGTTCATGATAATTAAGTTCAACTAATCAAATTATTAGTGAACTCCACTTAGATTAGACATCCCTCTGGTCATCTAAGTATTACATGATCCGAGTTAAACTAGACCGTGTCCGATCATCACGTGAGACGGACTAGTCAACATCGGTGAACATCTTCATGTTGATCGTATCTTCTATACGACTCATGCTCGACCTTTCGGTCTTCTGTGTTCCGAGGCCATGTCTGTACATGCTAGGCTCGTCAAGTCAACCTAAGTGTTTGCATGTGTAAATCTGTCTTACACCCGTTGTATGTGAACGTCTGAATAAAACACCCGATCATCACGTGATGTTTTGAAACAGCGAACTGTCGCAACGGTGCACAGTTAGGGGGAACACTTCTTGAAATTAGTATGAGGGATCACCTTATTTACTACCGTCGTTCTAAGTAAACAAGATGCAAAACATGATAAACATCACATGCAATCAAATAATAAACGTGACATGATATGGCCAATATCACACAGCTCCTTTGATCTCCATCTTGGGGCTCCATGATCATCTTGTCACCGGCTTGACACCATGATCTCCATCATCATGATCTCCATCATCATGTCTCCATGAAGTTGCTCGCCAACCATTACTTCTACTACTATGGCTAACGCGTTTAGCAATAAAGTAAAGTAATTTACATGGCGTTTCTTGATGACACGCAGGTCATATAAAAGAATAAAGACAACTCCTATGGCTCCTGCCGGTTGTCATACTCATCGACATGCAAGGCGTGAATCCTATTACAATAGCATGAACATCTCATACATCACATATAGATCATTCATCATTCATCACAACTTTGGCCATATCATATCACAAACCACTTGCTGCAAAAACAAGTTAGACGTCCTCTAATTGTTGTTGCATGTTTTACGTGGCTGAATTAGGGTTCTAGCAAGAACGTTTTCTTACCTACGTTAAAGCCACAACGTGATTTGTCAACTTCTATTTACCCTTCATAAGGACCCTGTTCATCGATTCCGCTCCAACTAAAGTAGGAGAGACAGACACCCGCCAGCCACCTTATGCAACTAGTGCATGTTAGTCGGTGGAACCGGTCTCACGTAAGCGTACGTGTAAGGTTGGTCCGGGCCGCTTCATCCCACAATACCGCTGAAGCAAGAAAGGACTAGTAACGGCAAGAAAGTTGACAAATCTACGCCCACAACAAATTGTGTTCTACTCGCGCAAGAAGAACTACGCATAGACCTAGCTCATGATGCCACTGTTGGGGAACGTTGCAGAAAACAAAAATTTTCCTACTCGTTTCACCAAGATCATCTAGGAGTTCATCTAGCAACGAGTGATTAGATGCATCTACATACCTTTGTAGATCGCGAGCGGAAGCGTTCAAAAGAACGGTGATGATGTAGTCATACTCGACATGATCCAAATCACCGATGACCAGCGCCGAACGGACGGCACCTCCGCGTTCAACACACGTACGGAACAGCCACGTCTCCTCCTTCTTGATCCAGCAAGGGAGGGAGGAGAGGTTGAGGGAGATGGCACCAGCAGCAGCACGACGGCGTGGTGTTGATGGAGCTGCAGTACTCCGGCAGAGCTTCGCTAAGCACTATGGAGGTTGAGGAGGTGTTGGGGAGGGAGAAGGAGGCAACCAAAGGCCGAGGCGTTCAGGTATGAAGTCCCTCCTCTCCCCCCACTATATATAGGGGTGCCAAGGGGGGGTGGTGCGCAGCCTAGGAGATCCAATCTCCTATGGCCGGCGGCCAAGGGGAGGTTTCCCTCCCCCCAAAGGCACCTAGGAGGTGCCTTACCCTCCTAGGACTCTTGCCCCCTTAAACCCTAGGCGCATGGGCCTATGTGGGGCTGGTGCCCTTGGCCCATTAGGCCAAGGCGCACCCCCTTACAGCCCATGTGGCCCCCCGGGACAGGTGGACCCACCCGGTGGACCCCCGGGACCCTTCCGGTGGTCCCGGTACAATACCGATAACCCTGAAACTTGTCCCGATGCCCGAAACAAGACTTCCCATATATAAATCTTTACCTCCGGACCATTCCGGAACTCCTCGTGACGTCCGGGATCTCATCCGGGACTCCGAACAACATTCGGGTTACTGCATATACATATCCCTACAACCCTAGCGTAACTGAACCTTAAGTGTGTAGACCCTACGGGTTCGAGAGACAAGCAGACATGACCGAGACGACTCTCCGGTCAATAACCAACAGCGGGATCTGGATACCCATGTTGGCTCCCACATGCTCCACGATGATCTCATCGGATGAACCACGATGTCGAGGATTCAATCAACCCCGTACGCTATTCCCTTTGTCTATCGATATGTTACTTGCCCGAGATTCGATCGTCGGTATCCCAATACCTCGTTCAATCTCGTTACCGGCAAGTCACTTTACTCGTACCGTAATGCATGATCCCGTGACCAGACACTTGGTCACTCTGAGCTCATTATGATGATGCATTACCGAGTGGGCCCAATGATACCTCTCCGTCATACGGAGTGACAAATCCCAGTCTTGATCCATGTCACCCAACAGACACTTTCGGAGATACCCGTAGTCTACCTTTATAGTCACCCAGTTACGTTGTGACGTTTGGCATACCCAAAGCACTCCTACGGTATCCGGGAGTTACACGATCTCATGGTCTAAGGAAAAGATACTTTGACATTGGAAAACTCTAGCAAATGAACTATACGATCTTGTGCTATGTTTAGGATTGGGTCTTGTCCATCACATCATTCTCCCAATGATGTGATCTCGTTATCAATGACATCCAGTGTCCATAGTCAGGAAACCATGACTATCTGTTGATCAACGAGCTAGTCAACTAGAGGCTCACTAGGGACATGTTGGTGTCTGTTATTCACACATGTATTACGATTTCCGGATAACACAATTATAGCATGAATAAAGACAATTATCATGAACAAGGAAATATAATAATAATGCTTTTATTATTGCCTCTAGGGCATATTTCCAACAGGTGACTGGGAGGCTGGGACATGCTGGCACGGCCAAACAGCTGGTTTACTGCAATCAGGGTGCTAGAGGCTCTTGGGGTTGCAGCCCGCTCGCCTGCTGGAGGTAAGTTTTATAGCCTCTTTCTGTCAGTAGATGCTCTTGGAGTAGAGATATCATCCAGACTGTATCTTTAGTGAAACTTGTAGCTATGCAGCTTGGCCCTACTATTCATGTACTATCTCATATTCTCATGCATTGGGTTTTGTAAAGTTTCAGCTCGGCCCTATGCCATGTTAATTGTTAGTGTTTCCTTAAATATTATCTGCATTGTTCTCTAGAAAAACATATTATGTCTGTGCTCTCCTTTCTCTATCTAAAAAATCCATTAATGAGCAAGGACATGCATAGGGATATGGGTTCTTTCTACTGATGCATAACTCCGTAATGATGAAAAGAAGAGCAACATATCTCCTTTACCCAACAATTTTTGTCCGAAACTAATCATGATATTTTCTTTCTACAGGTACAATGTTGATTATTTAGAGACCTCATCTTCATGAGACTAGCAAGGGATGGACATTCTGAAGAAGAAGAGATGAGGTGAGTTTCTGAAGTTCACCGTCCAATCCAAGTATTAAAGGTGAGCATTACTATTCAAAGGGACATAATTAACCTGTTAAATTTTTTTAGAGCAAGAAACCACTTATTATCTAACCGAATAACTATAAAATAGCTACTTTTTCTAAAATGAGGTTTCGTCTTTAAATAGAGATGGACCAGAGAAGGGGCTTGAGAAATGCTTATTAGGCTAGAGGCGTATGATTTTTTTTTCTCCCGTTGCAACGCACGGGCATGTTTGCTATAATAATAAAGCATTCAGTGGAGGGGCTTAGAAAAATAGAAACAGTTCTATTTGATATACAATGTACTTCAGAAATTAATGGCTGGAGGATCCTAAACTAACATATGGCATTTTGTTTCAATTTCTCTTTACCTGATTGTGTTACTTATGCACAAGCACCATACTTGATATAGGTCCCTGCACTTCCGTTGACGAGTATTTTGTCAGCATCTCGATGCGGAGGTACAACTTCTAGCTGATCTTCGTCATGTTTTACATTGTTTCTCGGTACTTTTTACTGCAATGTGGAGGTCAGATTCTAGCTGATATATCTTCATGCTTTACCTTGTTTACCAATGTCCCAAAATTTTGTTTCGTCTTTGCTTTGAATTAATTTTCCCTTACTTTGACTGGGTAGGACATTTATTTGAAATACTAAATTGTGGTGTCGCTACCTCTAAGGACCACAACGTTGTAGCGCCCTTGGCTCAAGGTGACCATCTTCAGCGCATCGTGGTGTCGCTGCCCACACGATCTCTACAGACACCACAAAAGGCTACAGGACCGAGGAGGCCGGTGGCCTGACCACTGAATCACGTTGTCATGCGGGCGCCTTGATCTCGCATGCGCTGCACAGGTTAGATTGACATTTTGCCCTGTGTTTAATTACTACATGCACTGCACACTGATCCATGTATATATTGGCTCCCCTATATATACCTCTGTTGGTGAAAAGTTTTGACTTTCGAGTTTTGTCAGACGTGAGTTGCAACAATTTTCAATTACTTTTCTATGCCTGCCATTCATCTCTGAACCGTTGTGATGGAGATTGTAATACTGTGTTTAAAATATGTCAGTCCATATGCAAGATCTTCTTTTCAACTTGGCAACCATGATTATACGTTAGTCATCTATACTTTACAAGCATATGAGATATGTGTAATTTTTTTTGCGGGAAGATATGTGTAATTAATGTGTTCATCGGAGCCGAACCTGCAATCGCTTGTCGCCCTTGCCTTTAGCAATTCAGCTAGGTTAGGGGATGGGGATTCATTTGGAATCGAATGAGGGAGTGGCACGGACACAAGGTTATCGGGCTGGCGGCTGCTCGTGCACCTAACCAAACACCCATTCGGTTTGGTGTGTGGCCACTGTTGCCTACCGTGGGTACAGTTTGGGTTGGACTTAGTATCGCGGGCCAAGCCCAAAAAATAGTGCAAAATACGTTACAAATGAAATATAATATTTAAAAAAAATCATCACCATAAAAATGATACCATTTAAAAAATATTCTTCAAAATTTTAAAAACACTTTCTCAAAGTAAAAAATCCGTGTTTTTCTGAAGAAAAAAAGTTGATTGATTTTTTTTTGGATAAAATGAAAGTGCAGAGCTAAAACAGGTAATTATGAACATTGTTAGGGTATATCCAAATTTTATCCTACAAAAAGAATACTCAGTGTAACCTTATTTCTGAGGTTTGCAAAAATTGGATTAAAAAAATATTGCATAATGGCATGTAGAGTAGGTTATATTTTATTTTCGCCCGGTGCAACGCACGGACATTTGTACTAGTAATAATAAAAAAATTGGGTTTCTGTCGTCATGTTTTTGCACAAAAAACCCCCTGTTCCCGAGAAATCAACCCGCACTCTTATTCTATCTGAGAAAACGCTTCGTTTTTACGAGAACACCCCTGCAATCCTTAATTAGACTGGTTCACCACCGCGCCTTATCCATTTGTGTTGTCCTTCGCCATGCACGCACCGCCCGCTTGCCGCCGGCGTCTACGCCGCAGGAGCGAAGGACGGGGTGATGCGTCCCGGCGGCCGTCCGCGTCGCCCGATACCAGGAATGGGGCGAGCCGTCGCGGCGGACGTGCGTTCGCGGCCATCTCCCCAAGACCAGGAATGGGGAATGGGCCGAGGCGTTGCCACGGATGCCGGTAAGGCGGCCGGCGTGCTCTCTTGAGGCGCCGGACCAAGCACGGCAACACCGAGAGCGTCGGCGTGGGGTTCTTCAAGATGTTCAAGGTGGTGCCGATGCTCAACACTAGCACGGGCTGCAAGACGGCCATGCCCGTGCGCCCCCGCCGCCGCAGTCTGTTGGTCGCGGTTTCTGGGGGCCTGGGCGAGGCAGGGATGGAGGAGTACGGAGTGGGGTGGATGGGGGAGGGGGGACCTGCTGGGCGAGGCCATGTGCGCCGGCGCGCGGGTGGTCGTGGTGGAGGCGGCCGCCGCCTTCGTCCTCCACCTCCTCCTAACGCGCACGCTCGCCGCGGGGTGGCGGTGGGGCCATGCTCCTTGCTCTCGCGCACCCGTACTCGCACTCGGCAGCGGGGCCATCCTTGCGGAGCACGCGCCGGCGGTGACGCTCTTCGGGCACCCCCGCAGCTGGCTGAGCCTGGCCATCCATGAGGACACGCGGGCGCCGACGGCGTTCCTTATCGAGATGCCCATGCTGGCGGCGGCGCTGCACAGGGGATGGCCACGGGACCTTGAAGCTGGCGCCGGAGAGCAACAGTCGCAGCGTGCGGCGACGGCTCCTGTCCAACGACGAGCGGCACGTGCTGCGGCTGCTGCGCGGGCGCCGGGGTGCTGCCGCCGCCGCCTGCTGACGGCTCCAACTGCCCGACGGCGTCCTACTAATCCCGCTGGCTGCAGCGTTGAAGCAATGATATCAGTGTGCGCATATGGAGCGAGAGAAGGGAGCGAGATGCAGACGCATCGGTGGAGACGAATTGATAATAAACTAGCGGTGAAGGACCCGTTTTCTTTTTGAGGCAAAGCGGTGGAGGACACGTGATGGCCTGATGGGCGTACGTGCCACCCGCTCAGCCCCAACTTTGTTTTTAACGTGTACGTGCCGCTGGCTCAGCCCCAACTTTGTTTTTAACGTACATGTTATAATATTTTCTTGCGTTTGGGCCAGTGAAAAAAACATTGGAAATGTAATATAATCTTTTAAATAAAAGAAACCTTCCATTAAAAAGCTACGTAATAAAAATCATTAGAGTTTGAATCTTTTGATAATAAACTCACAAAGAGTATACAACGCCAACCCTTGAAATGCTCGCAACCGTCTGGGCCGCACGGCCGAACAAGTTTACCATCTAACGCCGGCATGTATTGTTCCGTCGATCGGTCCAGACTTCTTATTTCCCGCAATCCGAAAACAAACTGGGGGCTTTGCAGGCGTACGGATTGCTGCCATGCTCAATTATGACTGCCATGGCCCACCCTTGTCAATTCCACCAAAAGTGGTCAGCGCCGCTCCAGAGCACCATGCAGGCTCAGATCGACGACTCTCACTGGCACTCTAGCATTGAAGTGGCGCCGACCGCGCTGACATCCCAATAGAGGACGCAACCGATGACGAGTCGATGCCACCCTACTCGCTGGTCCATGTGGATATCATCATGGGCTAGGCCCATGCTCACTACACCGAAACGGTATTGGCCGAGTGGGAGGCGGCTAGCAGTCTGGCAGGTAGGCGGAGGTCGACGTTACGAACATCCCAATAGAGGATGCGACCGATGACGAGTCAATGCCACCCTCCTCTTCGGTCCATGTGGGTTTCACCATGGACTAGGCCCATGCTCACTTCACCGAAACGGTGTTGGCTGAGTGGGAGGCCTTGTTCCGACAGGCGCAAGCCAACTAGGAGTACAACCTCTGCCTCCTCAATGAGCACCGACGCATGCTGGAGCAACTCGCCGCCGGCACGGCGATCACTCTGCACATGGACCGGGCGGAGCATGAGGCGTTGGTCGACTCCTATGGCACCGCCTGCGAAATCTACCGTGACTGCTGGTGGTACCGCCAGCGTCAGGCGGAGTTAGAAGCGGCCTTCAAGGAGAACAACAACGCGGCCGACAAAGTCTACGACAAGAGAGACCACAAGGACGACGTTGCCAGCTCTACCACGCCCGCGCCTCTCCGCCACGACCACCAAGTCAGCATGTCCCCAAGGGCGCCGCCGACAGTGACGAAGAGTAGAGCATGGGGGTTCACCGACACTCGGGCCCCAGGAAGGCCACCACCCTTTCACTCACGCTGAAGCCAAGCTTAGCGGGCTCAAAATCGTCGGTCGATTAGCCGCTTGTAGGATGTGGAGGCGGAGACTACGAAGGCAGAGCTGGAGCTTTAATTCCCGGGGCTCACGGTCGACCGAAAATAGCCGAAGGGGCGTTGGGGCCATATAGAGTAGGTTTATAGTATGACTTAGTTCAAATATGTCGAAATGTAATTAATTTGCTCCGGTCTATATGAAAAGCATCCGATTTTGTCTAAAAATCGGTTTGTTTGAACATCCATCAAATTTGTTCACTTTCATTAAATTTCTTCCGAAATGAAGATAGACATATGCGGAAAGTATTGGATGGTCGTCTCCCACACCAATGTTCGTGGACTGCCCCCCCAGTCCGCGGACGAATGTGGTGTCTGTTTTGCGGTTTGGTGTTGGAGATGCCCTAAGAATCACATTGTATATTTCTTCCCCTAAAAGACTATTCCATGCATATGTAAGAATTATATTCTATGTATCACTAATCTTTCATTTGATAGAAGTGTGAAGCGTAAGTATGCACCAGTGAAGGACGTTAGGGTGGCTTCACGTGAACACTTCATGATCCAAACAAGAATAATTCAACCCGTAGCAACACACCTGCCTATGGACCTTATAGAGATAAGGGTAACCTAATTCAACATTTTGGAGATGGTAACCTAATTCAACATTTTCGAGACTTGAATATAAGTGAAGCGTACTGGCACGTAAAGCAGGTTTTGTCAATATTTCGCCCGTTGCAACGCACGGGCATATGTACTATACTACTAAATATGAGTGTCACTAGTACGCATCGGTCCTAAACAAACGGTTTTTAACCCCTTTCTGCGACGGCATTCAGAATCGTTGCCAAGTGTGTCTGAGCGATAGGGGGGTCCCTCCCACACGACCCAGAAACCGTTGGGGATATGCCCTCTTGGCACACACGCTCGGCAAAATGAGGTCGTGTGCAACCGACGAGCACTCAAATACAGAAATACATACAATAGTGCTCAAAAAAATACAATTAGCAAGCTAATTGTCCAATTAGTGGGCTGATTGCCCTATTATTAATAATCCATTTACTAATCTAATTGACATTCATATTAAGCATATAATATATTCCATTTCCATATTAAGGAAGCAGAATTTCATAATTGAAATACATCGGAGTACAACATGATATAGCTTCAGCACTCAGCTACCCGTTTACACAACTACACCAGCAGCAAGTTTCACATGCAACATCTAGAACCTTTCGAAATTAGCATCATAGACGGTACATAGAGAGATGCATCTCATCTGGAAAACTGCTGAAGCGGAAGACGGATATTGAGCCTTCATTCATGTTGAAGGTCTTTGCAACTTTAGGCCAGTGCCTGTGGATGATTGACCTCTTAAGGAACACTTCAATATTGAACCATGGTTATTGTATGAAAACTTTCCTCGCCTCCTGACCACAGAGGTGGTTTGAGAGGTAATCTGTGACGCCCCCGATTCAATCGTACACTAATCATGCACGCAAATGTGTACGATCAAGATCAGGGACTCACGGGAAGATATCACAACACAACTCTAAAACATAAATAAGTCATACAAGCATCATAATACAAGCCAGGGGCCTCGAGGGCTCGAATACAAGTGCTCGATCATAGACGAGTCAGCGGAAGCAACAATATCTGAGTATAGACATAAGTTAAACAAGTTTGCCTTAAGAAGGCTAGCACAAACTGGGATACAGATCGAAAGAGGCGCAGGCCTCCTGCCTGGGATCCTCCTAACTACTCCTGGTCGTCGCCAGCGGCCTGCACGTAGTAGTAGGCACCTCCAGTGTAGTAGGAATCATCGTCGACGGTGGCGTCTGGCTCCAGGGCTCCAGCATCTGGTTGCGACAACCAGGTAGAAGGGAAAGGGGAAAAGAGGGAGAAAAGCAATCGTGAGTACTCATCCAAAGTACTCGCAAGCAAGGAGCTACACTACATATGCATGGGTATATGTGTAAAAGGCCATATCGGTGGACTGAACTGCAGAATGCCAGAATAAAAGGGGGATAGCTAATCCTGTCGAAGACTACGCTTCTGGCAGCCTCCGTCTTGTAGCATGTAAAAGAGAGTAGATTGAAGTCCTCCAAGTAGTATCTCCAAGTAGCATCTCCAAGTAGCATCTCCAGTAGCATCGCAGTAGCATAATCCTACCCAGCGATCCTCCCCTCATCGCCCTGTGGAAAAGTGATCACCGGGTTGTCTGTGGAACTTGGAAGGGTGTGTTTTATTAAGTATCCGGTTCTAGTTGTCATAAGGTCAAGGTACAACTCCAAGTCGTCCTGTTACCGAAGATCACGGCTATTCGAATAGATTAACTTCCCTGCAGGGGTGCACCAACTTACCCAACACGCTTGATCCCATTTGGCCGGACACACTTTCCTGGGTCATGCCCGGCCGCGGAAGATCAACACGTCGCAGCCCCACCTAGGCACAACAGAGAGGTCAGCACGCCGGTCTAAACCTAAGCGCACAGGGGTCTGGGCCCATCGCCCTTAGCACACCTGCACGTTGCGTACGCGGCCGGTGAGCAGACCTAGCAACCTCTATTACAAAGGAAGTTGCGTTAACGCAGTCCAACCCGGCGCGCGCCACTCAGTCGCTGACGTCAAGAAGGCTTCGGCTGATACCACGACGCCGGGATACCCATAACTACTCCCGCGTCGATGGTTAGTGCGTATAGGCTCATAGCCAACTCAGATCAAATACCTAGATCTCGTTAAGCGTGTTAAATATCCGCGAACGCCGACCAGGGCCAGGCCCACCTGTCTCCTAGGTGGTCTCAACCTGCCCTGCCGCTCCGCCACAAAGTAACAGTCGGGGGCCGTCGGGAACCCAGGCCCACCTCTACCGGGATGGAGCCACCTGCCCCTTCAACCCCCATCTCCGAACAGTATCACAGGTAATGTAACTATGTAAAGTATATCGTATATGCCCGTGATCACCTCCCGAAGTGATCACGGCCCAGTAGTATAGCATGGCAGACGGACAAGAGTGTAGGGCCACTGATGGAACACTAGCATCCTATACTAAGCAGTAGGATAGCAGGTAATGGTAACAACAGTAGTAGCAAGGACAGGCTATGCATCAGGATAGGAATAACGGAAAGCAATAACATGCTACACTACTCTAATGCAAGCAGTATAGAGAAAAGAGTAGGCGATATCTGGTGATCAAAGGGGGGGGGGTGCTTGCCTGGTTGCTCTGGCAAGGAGGGGGTCATCTTCGATGTAGTCGAACACACGGACATCGGCAGCGGTCTCGGAGTCTACCGGAAAGGAGTGGCGGAGGGGGAACACAATAAATAACAGAGCAATCAAATGCAACACAAAGCAAGACGCGGCAATACGCGGTGCTAGGTATGTCCTAACGCGGTATTATGTGATACCGGCGAAAGAGGGAAACATCCGGGAAAGTATTCCCGGTGTTTCGGGTTTTCGGACAGATGAACCGGAGGGGGAAAGTTGCGTGTTTGATATGTTAGGGGTGTGTGGTGGACGAACGGACTGCGTATCCGGGTTCGTCTCATCGTTCTGGGCAACTTTCATGTAGAAAGTATTTTCATCTGAGCTACGATTTATTTTATATGATTTTCTAAAGTTTTAATCATTTTTAGAATTTATTTAACTAATTAATTCTAACATTATCCAGAATAGTGCACGCTGACGTCATCATGACGTCAGCATAACGTCAGCAGTCAACAGGGAGTTGACTGGGTCAATCTGACGTGTGGGTCCCCCATGTCATACTCTATTTACTCTAATTATGATTTAACTAATCTAATCACAGTTTAATTAACTCACAATAGTTAATTAGGTTAACTAAACAAGCTTAATTAAGTTAATTAATTCACTAATTGATTGATTTTTTATTTATTAATTTTATTAATTCATTTTTATTTTATTTCCTTTTTCTTTTCTTCTCTTTTTTTAAA
>NC_057798.1:135098001-135107750 GCF_018294505.1 Triticum aestivum
GTCCAGGCGAAGGCCGCGACGCAGTGGGGGGAGGCGCATGAGGAGGAGGCGATGGTGGCGCGGCCACGGGTCACGAGCAGGGCGGTCGAGCGCCGTGGCCGCGGCCGTGGGCCAGCGAGGCCGGGCACGGGAGCGACGGGGAGAGGTGCGCGGTGAGCGCGCAACGGGCGGGGCCGGAGCGCGTCGACCGCGGGCGGGGATGGTGGTGACCGGGGAGACACAGGGAGAGAGGGGGCGAAGGGGGACGGCGGCGCTCACTTGCGAGCAGGGAAGGGGGGGCGACGGGGCGCGTTGGCGTCGGCGAGGAAGAGGCGATGGAGCGGCGACGACAAGGTGGCGGAGCACAGCAGCGACGAGGCGGCGCCGGGGATGGGCGCCGGCATCGCAGGCTCAGGGCGGCGCGGGATCTGGACCCTCCCCGATCCAGTCAAGTAGGAGGGCGCCTGGGAGGAGGCAGGGGGCGGTGGTGCGGCGGTCCGGCAAGGTGGCCCCGGGCGGCGGCGACGGGTAGCGCCGCGGGTCGAACGACAGCGGCGGGCTCGGGTGCCTCGACCCAGATGGGATCGGGAGAGAGAGAGAGGGAGAGTGGGTAACGAGGAGGAGTGGGGTACTGGGTGTCGGTTAGGGTTTGGGCAGGGGTGTATAGGGAGTGGGGTGGGCCGGCCTGGTTAGTGGGCTGGCCGGTTGTTGGCCTGGTGGCCAGCTGGGCCACGGCCCAGCAGGGGGCTTTGTTTCCTTTTTTAATTCTTTTTCTGTTTTTATTATAGTTTTAATAACTATTGGTTTTGTAAAATTATAAAAAAGAGTACCTAAATGGAGGTTGCAAATTAGCCCACCGCCACAATATATTTTGGTATTTAAAATATTTAGTTCTCATTTTTATAAAATTCAAAAGGGCATTTACAATAGGTATAGCTGCTGTTTTATTTGTTTTAGTGCATTTGAATACCTTACAGAAGTGTGGTTTCCTCTCCATACCTACCTATGCATTATTTGGCTCACCCTGGACATTTTAGTTTTAATATTTTGAAAACTTTTGTTGTTTGCTTTTCTTTTGAATTAGAATTCGAATCGATTTTGAACTAACGCGAGATTAGCAACCGTAATCGAGGTGTCGTGGCATTATTAGCAGATGTTACTGTAGCTTGATTATCCGGGCGTCACAATTCTCCTCCACTACAAGAAATCTCGTCCCGAGATTTAGGAGCGGTTATAAGGGGGGAACGGATCTGGGTACGAAATTCTAACGATTCTTCTCGGTCATAGTTGCTCTTCTCGAAGAGGTTGATCCCTTTCGTTGATGTCTTCATTTCTCTGCTTCAAGTCACCATGATCAAGTCGTCGTCCTTACTTGGGGATCTTCATCGTACTTACGGAAAGGATAAGGGGTAGCTTCAAAAGGACAGACCTCTACAAGGTTGACTATCTGGTCGATAACATCGAGGAAGGTGGCGGAAGTTACTCTCGAATTGAATCTTAAGAAAATATTGAGAGCAAAGTAAGGAGGTACCATGAGAATTTTTAAACGGATAGGCAAGCGTTCGATGCCTGATCAAAAGGTGAAAGGGGTTCCAAGCAACGGAATATTTATTGTTTCCGATGCCAGAATTGGTGATCTCATCGGAAGGTGGCTCATGAATTACATACGAGTCCACGCGAGAGGAATAACTTTGGGAATAGGGGGTGTACAGGAGAGTTAGGTTTCGATCCTGTGGAACTGTGGGTTATGGGCCCACCATGTGGGTTAAAAGTAGGAAGGGCGGAGACATCTTGCGTGATCATGCAAGAAAGGCATGTCAGAGGATAGCCTGTCAATTATGTTGGCAACAACGTCGATACCAAGGGCGAGGGATGAAGAGAACCATTTTCCTGCTCGTTGAACGAGGCGGACCAATAGGCAAAGTTCTCGTCCATCGGTGGTGACCGGAATGCTATCGACAATTTCAACAGGGTCTTACTGACACGGTTGTACACCAAGGTGTATACATAAGCAGAAGAATATTACTGCTTAGATCCTATGGATCACAAGGAAGGTTAAATAAATCAATGGAAAGGAAAATGTGATCATCAGATCAGACAGAACAATGGAAAGGAAATTGTGTTTGACACATATACCAGGGGTATACCCTTCCCAAGGTCAAGTAGAGCAAGATATCCACGACGGGATAGAAAGTAGAAACCATTTCGGTAGGGGAGACAAATTTCATGACAATACCCATACATCGGTGTTTGGATAATTGGGCAGGAAACATTTAGCATTGGGCTTCAAATGTACTTGTTGAAAATCAGAGTACCACAAACATGCTTCGAGATAGCATCGACATGGTCTTCGAGCAAAGGTCAGACTTTGGGAACACAAAGGATTCATCAGGAATAACTTATAGAGTAAGTCTTACAATTCTCTCCAAGAAGAATGGTTATCTTTGCAAAAGAAATTATAATGACAGGTCCTCCAGCCGAGGGGGGGGGTGCTATACATGACATCATATTACCGGGTCATCAAAGGACCAACATCATAACTCCTGGAAGTTGTCCCAACCACCATATCTGACCGAGATTCAGATCCGATTGGTGTCAGGATAACTCAGACTCAGGATGTCTGTGAAGAAAAGGTGCAACACAAATTGTCGAGATGACATTGTAAGATTCTTGGGAACTGAACTATGGAAGCGAGTTCCGAAACAAAAGTTCATCATTAAGTCAAGGAGAGAATGAGGAGGTGGCTGATGGACTCAGCGACATTCCATTGAGATCTCAAAAGATGGATTTCCACGATTATCTGAACAAGGAGATAACCCTTTTCAGATCAAATGTTATAGTGAGGTATGCTCGAGGAAAACATACATAGTTAAACATTGGTTGAAAGGTGCGCCCGAAATATGGGTTGGGTTGCACGACAAATGTCGGAATGGTGATTCAATAATCAATAGACTAAGAATGAACGACCGACCATTAACTTCAAAGCAATAGGGTTGCTAGAAATTTTGGAATTACACATCACAGTCCATTTGTCGGTGGTTAGAAATAACACGGTGACCAAGAAAAGAATGGTGATGGTGATAAGTATCACTTGTATCAAGAATTCTCCAGAGGTGGTGAAATTCTCACAACATTGAGGACATAAGAGATGGTAATGTTCCAAGGTAAAGAAGAACAATTGCTGGATAGCAAAGAACTCAAGGTATAACACCAAACACGAACAAGCTTGTGTTGGTGGGAAGGCAATAAAGTGGTCGATGACAACACAAATCAGCGAGGGCAAGGATGGTATTTCTCATCATGAATTCAATTGATATCCTGGAAGAGCTCATAAGGTTGATGATGATCACGACACAATTGTCGAGAGATTTCATGAAGATGTAATCAATCAGCGATGACATCGAGTCAAAGGAATGATGAAGCGAAAGGTTATTGGAACCATGGGTACGACACAAACTTAAAATCAAGTCTGTTCAAGGAGAAATGATATGACGAGGAAGATCACGGAAGATTTGCTTACCATCTAAATTTGTGCTCCGGAAAGAGGGGCCAGGTAGCACAGTTAAAAGTTGCACGATAATGATATAGCCGATCAGGCTAGCAATGACTTGAAAGATTAATAAACTCATAAGCAATGAAGAATACTTAAAGTTATCGAATCGAAGTGCGGAATTGATTCACTTATCAGTGTTCTCGGTTGACGACAACCCAGAACCCAGGAAAATTGGAATCAGTGAGAAATAACAGTTGATGAAGAACCCATAAGGAGTTATGTAGTTCCATGATATTCCCGCGGTACCAGAGAGTATACTCAAGGGTAGAGCGGGATAGAGGTTGGACAAGTGAAATCATTTGCAGAAGGCAAGCACTTAAACTTGTCCAAGAAATGGGATCAAAGAAGAACAATATGGTCGAAACCACGGTCGCAAAAGACCAAGCATAGATAAGAGAAGAAGTTATAACAAGGGGATTATTATTACTACGAGAAGCTTCCATGATAAGTTCCACCTCGGGTCCATGGGCATGAACACAAAGTTCAAGGTTGACTCCCACTTCTCCAAAGCATAACCTTACATTCACTTCTCGTTTCGATAATGGCATCAGTGTTGAAAGTTTTACCTGGTGAAATACCAGATGAGTATGACCCATGAAAACTTCCGAGTTCACACATAGTAAGGAAGGCATAGGTTCAACCCATCAGGGCATCTTAGGAACATATACCACAAGCTTCAAGAGTAATTATCACCAGCTCAAAAGCAGAGCATGGTTGGCAAAAGGAGAGGATACAATTTACCAAAGGCATTATGTATCGGAGAAAGAACTCACAAGATGACTAATTATGAAGGACAATGTCGAATGAAATCCAACAATGGATCGGGCGATCCACAACGGAGCTGATGTGAGTATCGATACTCAATCAGAGGGAGAAAGAATGCACGGGCATCAGATTATAGAACATCTGAATAATTCGATGCTTAGATAACAAAGGAATTATGATTTCCAAAACAAGGGATCAGAAGCAGACACTCTGATCAAGGATGGATAAGTTGGATAGACCAGAGGCACAATTGATGACAATTAGTTTGGTCCAGAACCAGCTCATGTCCGGAGTGACGTCTGGGCTGAAGGGAAGAATTCTATTGCTTGATGATTGCGAGCATTCGCAACATATCGAATTAATGTACTCAAAATAATAGTGACAAAGGATGCCAATAAGATTACTAGACTTATGGGATTAACCATAATGCAAGCAAGCAAGAATTTCAAGAGCAATAGCATGTTGAGGATTTTCGTAAGATCGAGTAGTATTTGGAAGAATTTTATGAAACACATGAACAATTGGGAATGAGCGGATACTTGATAAGTGCGAGGAATTATCCGTAGGGGTATTCATGCGGCAAAGATTTGTAAGGCATAAGGCTCAAGAGATTTTCTTAAAAGTCAAAGAATAATTCGATGCATCTTGTAATAACAAGAGCAGCTGGGACTGAAAGTAAGAAGGACATGTGTAAGCATTTATCCATAGGGATGTATCGGTGGTAGGGGATTGCAAAAGCGACGGACACAGAGTCTCGAGAGAACATCAGAGAGTATCTTCAAAATCTTCTGGTGCAGCCGACGATCATCGGTAATAAGGGGCTCTCCGGGTGAAAGTGATCACAAGATCCTAATGTTAGATTTAGTTAAACTCATAAACCCGAATAGAAGAGAGATCAGAGTCCTAGAGTATAGACGAGGAGTAAAAGATCCTAATACCACCCAATTGGCGACGTGGGCCCATGGGCCGCACAGCCAAGTTAGTAAAACAATTTTCATTGACTAGACTCAACTTTGACCAAGGAGTTGGAAAGGGGGATTCCTACAGGCAGTCGGCTATGATACCAACTTGTGACGCCCCCGATTCAATCGTACACTAATCATGCACGCAAATGTGTACGATCAAGATCAGGGACTCACGGGAAGATATCACAACACAGCTCTAAAACATAAATAAGTCATACAAGCATCATAATACAAGCCAGGGGCCTCGAGGGCTCGAATACAAGTGCTCGATCATAGACGAGTCAGCGGAAGCAACAATATCTGAGTACAGACATAAGTTAAACAAGTTTGCCTTAAGAAGGCTAGCACAAACTGGGATACAGATCGAAAGAGGCGCAGGCCTCCTGCCTGGGATCCTCCTAACTACTCCTGGTCGTCGTCAGCGGCCTGCACGTAGTAGTAGGCACCTCCAGTGTAGTAGGAATCATCGTCGACGGTGGCGTCTGGCTCCAGGGCTCCATCATCTGGTTGCGACAACCAGGTAGAAGGGAAAGGGGAAAAGAGGGAGAAAAGCAACCGTGAGTACTCATCCAAAGTACTCGCAAGCAAGGAGCTACACTACATATGCATGGGTATATGTGTAAAAGGCCATATCGGTGGACTGAACTGCAGAATGCCAGAATAAAAGGGGGATAGCTAATCCTGCCGAAGACTACGCTTCTGGCAGCCTCCGTCTTGCAGCATGTAAAAGAGAGTAGATTGAAGTCCTCCAAGTAGTATCTCCAAGTAGCATCTCCAAGTAGCATCTCTAGTAGCATCGCAGTAGCATAATCCTACCTGGCGATCCTCCCCTCGTCACCCTGTGGAAAAGCGATCACCGGGTTGTCTGTGGAACTTGGAAGGGTGTGTTTTATTAAGTATCCGGTTCTAGTTGTCATAAGGTCAAGGTACAACTCCAAGTCGTCCTGTTATCGAAGATCACGGCTATTCGAATAGATTAACTTCCCTGCAGGGGTGCACCAACTTACCCAACACGCTTGATCCCATTTGGCCGGACACACTTTCCTGGGTCATGCCCGACCGCGGAAGATCAACACGTCGCAGCCCCACCTAGGCACAACAGAGAGGTCAGCACACCGGTCTAAACCTAAGCGCACAGGGGTCTGGGCCCATCGCCCTTAGCACACCTGCACGTTGCGTATGCGGCCGATGAGCAGACGTAGCAACCTCTATTACAAAGGAAGTTGCGTTAACGCAGTCCAACCCGGCGCACGCCACTCAGTCGCTGACGTCAAGAAGGCTTCGGCTAATACCACGACGCCAGGATACCCATAACTACTCCCGCGTAGATGGTTAGTGCGTATAGGCTCGTAGCCAACTCAGATCAAATACCCAGATCTCGTTAAGCGTGTTAAATATCCGCGAACGCCGACCAGGGCCAGGCCCACCTGTCTCCTAGGTGGTCTCAACCTGCCCTGCCGCTCTGCCACAAAGTAACAGTCGGGGGCCGTCGGGAACCCAGGCCCACCTCTATCGGGATGGAGCCACCTGCCCCTTCAACCCCCATCTCCGAACAGTATCACAGGTAATGTAATTGTGTAAAGTATATCGTATATGCCCGTGATCACCTCCCGAAGTGATCACGGCCCAGTAGTATAGCATGGCATACGGACAAGAGTGTAGGGCCACTGATGGAACACTAGCATCCTATACTAAGCAGTAGGATAGCAGGTAATGGTAACAACAGTAGTAGCAAGGACAGGCTATGCATCAGGATAGGAATAACGGAAAGCAGTAACATGCTACACTACTCTAATGCAAGCAGTATAGAGAAAAGTGTAGGCGATATCTGGTGATCAAAGGGGGGGCTTGCCTGGTTGCTCTGGCAAGGAGGGGGTCATCTTCGATGTAGTCGAACACACGGACATCGGCAGCGGTCTCGGAGTCTACCGGAAAGGAGTAGCGGAGGGGGAACACAATAAATAATAGAGCAATCAAATGCAACACAAAGCAAGACGCAGCAATACGCGGTGCTAGGTATGTCCTAACGCGGTATTATGTGATACCGGCGAAAGAGGGAAACATCCGGGAAAGTATTCCCGGTGTTTCGGGTTTTCGGACAGATGAACCGGAGGGGGAAAGTTGCGTGTTTGATATGTTAGGGGTGTGTGGTGGACGAACGGACTGCGTATCCGGGTTCGTCTCGTCGTTCTGGGCAACTTTCATGTAGAAAGTATTTTCATCTGAGCTACGATTTATTTTATATGATTTTCTAAAGTTTTAATCATTTTTAGAATTTATTTAACTAATTAATTCTAACATTATCCAGAATAGTGCACGCTGACGTCATCATGACGTCAGCAGTCAACAGGGAGTTGACTGGCTCAATCTGACGTGTGGGTCCCCCATGTCATACTCTATTTACTCTAATTATGATTTAACTAATCTAATCACAGTTTAATTAACTCACAATAGTTAATTAGGTTAACTAAACAAGCTTAATTAAGTTAATTAATTCACTAATTGATTGATTTTTTATTTATTAATTTTATTAATTCATTTTTATTTTATTTCCTTTTTCTTTTCTTCTCTTTTTTTTAAACGTTCTGGGGCCGGGCCCCACATGGCTGTGGCCCATAGGGGCCTAGAGGGCGCGGGCGTCGGGGCACAGCCCGAACAGGGGCGCACCCGACCGGGCGTTGCGGGGTGGCGGTGTGGGGGTGAGGCCACCGGGCGCGACCGAGGCGGCCGGCACGCGTGCGGGCGCCGGGAATCGGCAGCGAGGGGTGGCATCCAGGCGAAGGCCGCGACGTAGTGGGGGGAGGCGCATGAGGAGGAGGCGATGGTGGCGCGGCCACGGGTCACAAGCAGGGCGGTCGAGCGCCGTGGCCGCGGCCGTGGGCCAGCGAGGCCATGCGCGGGAGCGACGGGGAGAGGTGCGCGGTGAGCGCGCAACGGGCGGGGCCGGAGCGCGTCGACCGCGGGCGGGGATGGTGGTGACCGGGGAGACATAGGGAGAGAGGGGGCGACGAGGGACGGCGGCGCTCACTTGCGAGCAGGGAAGGGGGGGCGACGGGGCGCGTTGGCGTCGGCGAGGAAGAGGCGATGGAGCGGCGACGACAAGGTGGCGGAGCACAGCAGCGATGAGGCGGCGCCGGGGATGGGCGCCGGCGTCGCAAGCTCAGGGCGGCGCGGGATCTGGCCCCTCCCCTATCCAGTCGAGTAGGAGGGCGCCTGGGAGGAGGCAGGGGGCGGGGGTGCGGCGGTCCGGCGAGGTGGCCCCGGGCAGCGGCGACGGGTAGCGCCGCGGGTCGAACGACGGCGGCGGGCTCGGGTGCCTCGACCCAGATGGGATCGGGAGAGAGAGAGGGAGAGTGGGTAACAAGGAGGAGTGGGGTACTGGGTGTCGGTTAGGGTTTGGGCAGGGGTGTATAGGGAGTGGGGTGGGCCGGCCTGGTTAGTGGGCTGGCCGGTTGTTGGCCTGGTGGCCAGCTGGGCCACGGCCCAGCAGGGGGCTTTGTTTCCTTTTTTTATTCTTTTTCTATTTTTATTATAGTTTTAATAACTATTGGTTTTGTAAAATTATAAAAAGAGTACCTAAATGGAGGTTGCAAATTAGCCCACCGCCACAATATATTTTGGTATTTAAAATATTTAGTTCTCATTTTTATAAATTTCAAAAGGGCATTTACAACAGGTTTAGCTGCTATTTTATTTGTTTTAGTGCATTTGAATACCTTACAGAAGTGTGGTTTCCTCTCCATACCTACCTATGCATTATTTGGCTCACCCTGGACATTTTAGTTTTAATATTTTGAAAACTTTTGTTGTTTGCTTTTCTTTTGAATTAGAATTCGAATCGATTTCGAACTAACGCGAGATTAGC
Organism: Triticum aestivum; assembly: GCF_018294505.1. Taxonomy (NCBI): domain Eukaryota; kingdom Viridiplantae; phylum Streptophyta; class Magnoliopsida; order Poales; family Poaceae; genus Triticum; species Triticum aestivum. The sequence continues at coordinate 135,107,129 of NC_057798.1, forward strand.
AACCGTAATCGAGGTGTCATGGCATTATTAGCAGATGTTACTGTAGCTTGATTATCCGTATAAAAAAAGGCAAGGTATAATAGTTAGTACCATCTTGTAAACCTCAGTGCTTCCCATTGTTTCCCTGCAACACATATAAGATAGTTTGTCATCAGGTTAAGTAAGGGTTCGCATGCTATTAGTAAAATATGTTGATGAAAACTAAGCACATTGCAAATTCATCATATTAATTCAAGCCACATGAAAAACCCATTTATCGAAACCAAGCATGATTAAGAACTAGGAAATATAGCACTTTTATATGTTTCTCATGTATTAAGTGCAGCCAAATTCGATTTATTCCTCACATGGTATACAATAAGAGAATGCTGCCACAGCAATTGAACATCGCATTGCAGAATTCAACCAAGCAGTTAACTAAACACCACGACAAATGAACCAAATGTTAACTGAGCACCATATTGCACAATATAACATACTCCTAATAGAAGATCAGACAGTTAACCAAACCAAGCATGCTTAACAACCTGGAAATATAGCAATTGTATTTGTTACTCATGTAGTTAGTACAGCCAAATTCGATTTATTCCTCACATGGTATACAATAACAGAATGCAGCCAC
>NC_057798.1:135107991-135159161 GCF_018294505.1 Triticum aestivum
TAACATACTTCTAATAGAAGATCAGACACTTAACCAAACCAAGCATGCTTAACAACTTGGAAATATAGCAATTGTATTTGTTTCTCATGTATTTAGTACAACCAAATTCGATTTATTCCTCACATGGTATACAATAACAACATGCAGCCACAACAATTGAACATCGTATTGCAGAATTGAACCAAGCAGTTAACTAAACACCACAACAAGTGAACCAAGCCACAACAAATGAACCAAGCAGTTAACTAAACACCAATTGAACAATATAACATACTCCTAATAGAAGATCAGACAGTTGACCAAACCAAGCATGCTTAACAACTTGGAAATATTGCACCCTGAAGAATTGAACATCACATTTGCAGAATTGAACCAAGCAGTTAATTGAACACCACATTGCATGACATATAGAACATATACACAATAGCAGAAGATTGCATGGTAAAAGTAGATAGCACAATTCACTAGAATTTGTTAAGGAAAGGCAGTAGCTAGCAAACTAAACATGGGTCCTTATAGTGAGCTAATAAGACAAGCTACTCCTCATTGTCGAAGATATCAATGACGATTGGCTCCTTGGACATGGAAGAGGGAGAGGCCTCCGCATCGTGGGTGCCACCGTTGTAGTGGTGAGTTGCCTGAGCCGCTCCGGGCACCAACCTGCTGGCTCTTAAGATGAGGTAAGCATGTGCACCCTAAGAAAACACCTCATAGTCTTCGTCGAACGCACCGACGGTGGCCTCGAGAAAACGCCATGAACTGTCATTTAAAGCAGCCAACCTCGTCGCAGCGTCGGCGCACGAGGCGTCAATGGTGGCCTCGACGGCGACGTGCTCCTCCAAGATCTGGGGGTCGACACGAATGGCAGCCATCGCGACCTCGTCCGCGCGTGCGGCCACGATTTGCTTCTCTGCTGCCAAATGCTCCTTGATCTCCTGGCTATACTGCATGCACCATGGCTTAGGTCGGTGCTTATTTGGTGGAGGGGTCGGTGATTTGGGTGGAAGGTGTCGCGCTCGCGCCGGCGGTCGGTGATGGGGAACGTAGTAATTTCAAAAAAAATTCCTATGCACACGCAAGATCATGGTGATGGCATAGCAACGAGAGGGGAGAGTGTTGTCCACGTACCCTCGTAGACCATAAGCGGAAGCGTTATGACAACGCGGTTGATGTAGTCGTACGTCTTCATGATCCGACCGATCCAAGTACCGAACGTACGACACCTCCAAGTTCAGCACACGTTCAGCTCGATGACGATCCCCGGACTCCGATCCAGCAAAGTGTCGGGGATGAGTTCCGTCAGCACGACGGCGTGGTGACGATGATGATGTTCTACCGATGCAGGGCTTCGCCTAAGCATCGCTACGATATGACCGAGGTGGAATATGGTGGAGGGGGGCACCGCACACGGCTAAGGAACGATCACGAAGATCAACTTGTGTTGTTGTGCCTAGAGGTGCCCCCCTGCCCCCGTATATAAAGGAGCAAGGGGGGAGGGGGCGGCCGGCCTAGGAGGGGCGCGCCAAGGAGAGTCCTACTCCCACCGGGAGTAGGACTCCCCCCTTCCTTGTTGGAGTAGGAGAAGGGGGAAAGAGGGGGAGAGGAGGAAGGAAAAGGGGGCCGCACCCCTTGTCCAATTCGGACCAGAGGGGGGCTGCGCGCCTCCTTCCTTTCGGCCTCTCTCCTCTATTCCCGTATGGCCCAATAAGGCCCATATACTCCCCGGCGAATTCCCGTAACTCTCCGGTACTCCGAAAAATACCCGAATCACTCGGAACCTTTCCGAAGTCCGAATATAGTCGTCCAATATATCGATCTTTACGTCTCGAACATTTCGAGACTCCTCGTCATGTCCCCGATCTCATCCGGGACTCCGAACTCCTTCGGTATATCAAAACTCATAAACTCATAATATAACTGTCATCGAAACCTTAAGCGTGCGGACCCTACGGGTTCGAGAACAATGTAGACATGACCTAGAACTATTCTCGGTCAATAACCAATAGCGGAACCTGGATGCTCATATTGGCTCCTACATATTCTATGAAGATCTTTATCGGTCAAACCGCATAACAACATACGTTGTTCCCTTTGTCATCGGTATGTTACTTGCCCGAGATTCGATCGTCGGTATTCAATACCTAGTTCAATCTCGTTACCGGCAAGTCTCTTTACTCGTTATGTAATGCATCATTCCGTAACTAACTCATTAGCTACATTGCTTGTAAGGCTTATAGTGATGTGCATTACCGAGAGGGCCCAGAGATACCTCTCCGACAATCGGAGTGACAAAACCTAATCTCTAAATACGCCAACCCAACATGTACCTTTGGAGACACCTGTAGTACTCCTTTATAATCACCTAGTTACGTTGTGACGTTTGGTAGCACCCAAAGTGTTCCTCCGGTAAACGGGAGTTGCATAATCTCATAGTTACAGGAACATGTATAAGTCATGAAGAAAGCAATAGCAACATACTAAACGATCAAGTGCTAGGCTAACGGAATGGGTCATGTCAATCACATCATTCTCCTAATGATGTGATCCCATTAATCAAATGACAACTCTTTTGTCCATGGCTAGGAAACTTAACCATCTTTGATTCAACGAGCTAGTCAAGTAGAGGCATACTAGTGACACTATGTTTGTCTATGTATTCACACATGTATTATGTTTTCGGTTAATACAATTCTAGCATAAATAAGAAACATTTATCATGATATAAGGAAATAAATAATAACTTTATTATTGCCTCTAGGGCATATTTCCTTCAGTCTCCCACTTGCACTAGAGTCAGTAATCTAGTTCACATCGCCATGTGATTTAACACTAATATTCACATCTGTATGTGATTAATACCCATAGTTCACATCATCATGTGATCAACACCCAAAGGGTTTACTAGAGTCAATAATCTAGTTCACATCGCTATGTGATTAACACCCAAAGAGTACTAAGGTATGATCATGTTTTGCTTGTGAGAGAAGCTTAATCAACCGGTCTGTCACATTCAGAGCCGTATGTATTTTGCAAATATTCTATGTCTTCAATGTTCTACATGGAGCTACTCCAGCTTAATTGCTCCCACTTTCAATATGTATCCAGATTGAGACTTAGAGTCATCTGGATCAGTGTAAAAGTTTGCACCGATGTAACTTTTACAACAAACTCTTTTATCACCTCCATAATCGAGAAACATCTCCTTAGTCCTTACTAAGGATATTCTTGACCGCTGTCCAGTGATCTACTATTAGATCAAAATTGTATTCCTTTGTCAAACTCAGAGCAAGGTATACAATAGGTCTGGTTCACAGCATAGCGTACTTTATAGAACCTTGACTGAGGCATAGGGAATGACTTTTCATTCTCTTTCTATTTTCTGCCATGGTCGGGTCTTGAGTCTTACTCAACTTCATACCTTTGCATCACAGGCAAGAACTCCTTCTTTGACTGTTCCATTTTGAACTATTTCAAAAATTTATCAAGGTATGTTCTCATTGAAAAATCTTATCAAGCGTCTTGATCTATCTATATAGATCTTGATGCTCAATGTGTAAGTAGCTTCATCGAGGTCTTGCTTTGAAAAACTCTTATTCAAGTATCCTTTCATGCTATCCAGAATTTCCATATCATTTCCAATTAACAATATGTCATCCACATATAATATTAGAAATGCTACAGAGCTCCCACTCACTTTCTTGTAAATACAGGCCTTTCCAAAAGTCTGTATAAAACCATATGCTTTGATCAACTCATCAAAGCGTATATTCCAACTCTGAGATGCTTGCACCAGTCCATAGATGGATCGCTGGAGCTTGCACAATTTGTTAGCACCTTTAGGATTGACAAAACCTTCTAGTTGCATCATATACAACTCTTCTTTAAGAAAACCATTAAGGAATGCAGTTTTGTTTATCCATTTGCCAGATTTCATAAAATGCGGCAATTGCTAACATGATTCAGACAGACTTAAGCATAGATACGAGTGAAAAACTCTCATCGTAGTCAACACCTTGAACTTGTCGAAAACCTTTTTTGACAATTCTAGCTTTGTAGATAGTAACACTATCAGCGTCCGTCTTCCTCTTGAAGATCCATTTTATCTCAATGTCTCGCCGATCATTGGGCAAGTCAATCAAAGTCCATACTTTGTTTTCATACATGGATCTCATCTCAGATCTCATGGCCTCAAGCCATTTTGCGGAATCTGGGCTCACCATCGCTTCTTCATAGTTCGTAGGTTCGTCATGGTCTAGTAACATAACTTCCAAAATATGATTACCGTACCACTCTGGTGCGGATCTTATTCTGGTAGACCTACGAGGTTTTTGTAGTAACTTGATCTGAAGTTTCATGATCATCATCATTAGCTTCCTCACTAATTGGTGTAGGAATCACTGGAACTAATTTCTGTGATTAACTACTTTCCAATTCGGGAGAAGGTACAAATTACCTCATCAAGCTCTTACTTTCCTCCCACTCACTTCTTTCGAGAGAAACTCTTTCTCTAGAAAGGATCCATCTTAGCAACGAATATCTTGCTTTCGGATCTGTGATAGAAGGTGTACCCAATAGTTACCTTTGGGTATTCTATGAAGACGCACTTCTCCGATTTGGGTTTGAGCTTATCAGGTTGAAACTTTTTCACATAAGCATCGCAGCCCCAAAATTTAAGAAACGACAACTTTGGTTTCTTGCTAAACCACAGGTCATAAGGCGTCGTCTCAACGGATGTTGATGGTGCCCTATTAAACGTGAATGCAGCTGTCTCTAATGCATAACCCCAAAACAATAGTGGTAAACCGATAAGAGACATCATAGATCGCACCATATCTAGTAAAGTACGATTACGACGTTGGGACACACCATTACATTGTGGTGTTCCAGGTGGCGTGAGTTTGTGAAACTATTCCACATTGTTTTAATTGAAGACCAAACTCGTAACTCAAATATTTGTCTCCGCGATCAAATTGCAGAAATTTTATTTTCTTGTTACGATGATTCTCCACTTCACTCTGAAATTCTTTGAACCTTTCAACTATTTCAGACTTATGTTTCATCAAGTAGATATACCTATATCTGCTCAAATCATCTTGTGAAGGTTAGAAAATAACGATACTTGCCACGAGCATCAACACTCATTGGATCGCATACATCGGTACGTATTATTTCCAATAAGTCAGTAGCTTGTTCCATTGTTCCGGAGAACGGAGTTTTTAGTCATCTTGCCCAAAAGGCACGGTTCACAAGCATCAAATGATTTATAACCAAGTGATTCCAAAAATCCATCTTTATGGAGTTTCTTCATGCGCTTTACACCGATATGACCCAAACGGCAGTGCCACAAATAAGTTGCACTATCATTATCAACTTTGCATCTTTTGGCATCAATATTATGAATATGTGTATCACTACGATCGAGATCCAACAAACTATTTTCATTGGGTGTGTAACCATCGAAGGTCTTATTCATGTAAACAGAATAACAATTATTCTTAAACTTCAAATGAATAACCGTATCGCAATAAAGATGATCAAATCATATTCATGCTCAACGCAAATGCCAAATAACATTTATTTAGGTTTAACACTAATCCTGAAAGTATAGGGAGTGTGTGATGATGATCATATCAATCTTGGAACCACTTCCAACACTCATCGTCACTTCCCCTTCAACTAGTCTCTGTTTATATAACTCCTGTTTCGAGTTACTAATCTTAGCAACTGAACAAGTATCAAATACTCAGGGGCTACTATAAACACTAGTAAGGCACACATCAATAACCTATATATCAAATATACCCTTGTTCACTTTGCCATCCTTCTTATCCACCAAATATTCAGGGCATTTCCGCTTCCAGTGACCATTTCCTTTGCAGTGTAAGCACTCAGTTTCAGGCTTTGGTCCAGCTGTGGGCTTCTTCGCGGGAGTGACAACTTGCTTGCCATTCTGCTTGAAGTTCCCTTTCTTTCCCTTTGCCCTTTTCTTGAAACTAGTGGTCTTGTCAATCATCAACACTTGATGCTCTTTCTTGATTTCTACCTTCGTTGATTTCAGCATCACGAAGAGCTCGGGAATTGTTTTCGTCATCCCTTGCATTATAGTTCATCACGAAGTTCTACTAACTTGGTGGTGGTGACTAGAGAATTCTGTCAATCACTATCTTATCTGGAAGATTAACTCCCACTTGATTCAAGCGATTGTAGTACCCAGACAATCTGAGCACATGCTCACTAGTTGAGCGATTCTCCTCCATCTTTTAGCTATAGAACTTGTTGGAGACTTCATATCTCTCAACTCGGGTATTTACTTGAAATATTAACTTCAACTCCTGGAACATCTCATATGGTCCATGACGTTCAAAACGTTTTTGAAGTCTCGATTCTAAGCCGTTAAGCATGGTGCACTAAACTATCAAGTATTCACATATTGAGCTAGCCAAACGTTCATAACGTCTGCATCTGCTCCTGCAATAGGTCTGTCACCTAGCGGTGCATTAAGGACATAATTCTTCTGTGCAACAATGAGGATAAACCTCAGATCACGGATCCAATCCGCATCATTGCTACTAACATCTTTCAACACAATTTTCTCTAGGAACATATCAAAATAAACATATGAAAGCAACAACGCAAGCTATTGATCTACAACATAATTTGCAAAATACTACCAGGACTAAGTTCATGATAAATTAAAGTTCAATTAATCATATTACTTAAGAACTCCCACTTAGATAGACATCCCTCTAATCCTCTAAGTGATTACGTGATCCATATCAACTACACCATGTCCGATCATCACGTGAGATGGAGTAGTTTCAACGGTGAACATCAATATGTTGATCATATCTTCTATATGATTCACGCTCGACCTTTCGGTCTCCGTGTTCCGAGGCCATATCTGTATATGCTAGGCTCGTCAAGTTTAACCTGAGTATTCCGCGTGTGCAACTGTTTTGCACCCGTTGTATTTGAACGTAGAGCCTATCACACCCGATCATCACGTGGTGTCTCAGCACGAAGAACTTTCGCAACGGTGCATACTTAGGGAGAACACTTCTTGATAATTTAGTGAGAGATCATCTTAAAATGCTACCGTCAATCAAAGCAAGATAAGATGAATAAAGGATAAACATCACATGCAATCAATATAAGTGATATGATATGGCCATCATCATCTTGTGCTTGTGATCTCCATCTCCGAAGCACCGTCGTGATCACCATCGTCACCGGCGCGACACCTTGATCTCCATCGTAGCATCGTTGTCGTTACACCATCTATTGCTTCTACGACTATCGCTACCGCTTAGTGATAAAGTAAAGCAATTATAGGGCATTTGCATTTCATACTATAAAGCGACAACCATATGGCTCCTGCCAGTTGCTGATAACTTCGGTTACAAAACATGATCATCTCATGCAATAAAATATAGCATCACATCTTGACCATATCACATCACAACATGCCCTGCAAAAACGAGTTAGACGTCCTCTACTTTGTTGGTGCAAATTTTACGTGGCTGCTACGGGCTGAGCAAGAACCGTTCTTACCTACGCATCAAAAACCACAACGATAGTTCGTCAAGTTGGTGCTGTTTTAACCTTCGCAAGGACCGGGCGTAGCACACTCGGTTCAACTAAAGTTGGAGAAACAAACACCCGCTAGTCACCTGTGTGCAAAGCACGGCGGTAAAACCAGTCTCGCGTAAGCGTACGCGTAATGTCGGTCCGGGCCGCTTCATCCAACAATACCGCCGAACCAAAGTATGACATGCTGGTAAGCAGTATGACTTGTATCGCCCACAACTCACTTGTCTTCTACTCGTGCATATAACATCAACGCATAAAACCTAGGCTCTGATACCACTGTTGGGGAACATAGTAATTTCAAAAAAATTCCTACGCACACGCAAGATCATGGTGATGGCATAGCAACGAGAGGGGAGAGTGTTGTCCATGTACCCTCATAGACCGTAAGCGGAAGCGTTATGACAACGCGGTTGATGTAGTCGTACGTCTTCATGATCCGACCGATCCAAGTACCGAACGTACGGCACCTCCGAGTTCAGCACACGTTCAGCTCGATGACGATCCCCGGACTCCGATCCAGCAAAGTGTCGGGGATGAGTTCCGTCAGCACAACGGCGTGGTGACGATGATGATGTTCTACCGATGCAGGGCTTCGCCTAAGCACCGCTACGATATGACCGAGGTGGAATATGGTGGAGGGGGGCACCGCACACGGCTAAGGAACGATCACGAAGATCAACTTGTGTTGTTGTGCCTAGAGGTGCCCCCCTGCCCCCGTATATAAAGGAGCAAGGGGGGAGGGGGCGGCCGGCCTAGGAGGGGCGCGCCAAGGGGAGTCCTACTCCCACCGGGAGTAGGACTCCCTCCTTCCTTGTTGGAGTAGGAGAAGGGGGAAAGAGGGGAAGAGGAGGAAGGAAAAGGGGGCCGCACCCCTTGTCCAATACGGACCAGAGGGGGGCTGCGTGCCTCCTTCCTTTCGGCCTCTCTCCTCTATTCCCGTATGGCCCAATAAGGCCCATATACTCCCCGGCGAATTCCCGTAACTTTCCGGTACTCCGAAAAATACCCGAATCACTCGGAACCTTTCCGAAGTCCGAATATAGTCGTCCAATATATCGATCTTTACGTCTCGAACATTTCGAGACTCCTCGTCATGTCCCCGATCTCATCCGGGACTCCGAACTCCTTCGGTACATCAAAACTCATAAACTCATAATATAACTGTCATCGAAACCTTAAGCGTGCGGACCCTACAGGTTCGAGAACAATGTAGACATGACCTAGAACTATTCTCAGTCAATAACCAATAGCGGAACCTGGATGCTCATATTGGCTCCTACATATTCTATGAAGATCTTTATCGGTCAAACCGCATAACAACATACGTTGTTCCCTTTGTCATCGGTATGTTACTTGCCCGAGATTCGATCGTCGGTATCCAATACCTAGTTCAATCTCGTTACCGGCAAGTCTCTTTACTCGTTACGTAATGCTTCATTCCGTAACTAACTCATTAGCTACATTGCTTGTAAGGCTTATAGTGATGTGCATTACCGAGAGGGCCCAGAGATACCTCTCCGACAATCGGAGTGACAAAACCTAATCTCGAAATATGCCAACCCAACATGTACCTTTGGAGACACCTGTAGCACTCCTTTATAATCACCTAGTTATGTTGTGACGTTTGGTAGCACCCAAAGTGTTCCTCCGGTAAACGGGAGTTGCATAATCTCATAGTTACAGGAACATGTATAAGTCATGAAGAAAGCAATAGCAACATACTAAACGATCAAGTGCTAGGCTAACGGAATGGGTCATGTCAATCACATCATTCTCCTAATGATGTGATCCCGTTAATCAAATGACAACTCTTTTGTCCATGGCTAGGAAACTTAACCATCTTTGATTCAACGAGCTAGTCAAGTAGAGGCATACTAGTGACACTATGTTTGTCTATGTATTCACACATGTATTATGTTTCCGGTTAATACAATTCTAGCATGAACAATAAACATTTATCATGATATAAGGAAATAAATAATAACTTTATTATTGCCTCTAGGGCATATTTCCTTCAGTCGGGTCATGTGGGATGTGGAAGGAGGAGGAGGATGGGGTCGGGTGTGGATTACCTGCCTGGATAGGCGAGGCCGAGCAGCCTGAAGGAGGGTCACCGGTGAGGAGGCGGCGGTGCTGTAAGAAAGGAGTGAAGGTTTCAACTTGGAAAGGAAGGCGGAAATAGGGGAAATCTAGCTTTTGGTAAGGGGGAGGGGGAGGGGAGGTAGATATTTCCGCAGAAGCCGAAAATTTGGAATCACTTTAGCTAAAAAGCTGGCGCGCAAAGTGTCATCAGACAAGGTCCCTTATTCAAACACGGTCCAAAGATATTTTGTGCTGCATCTCACACGGTTGGTTATAATAAACTGTGTGGGATCTACTTGATTTTTCGTCTTGATTTGAATTACATAATGGGATCACAACGGCCATGGACGGTGTTTGAATTGCTAGACCTTTTATCTGAAGTGATCATAAAAGAATCAGAATTATTCAGGGTTTGTTTGGACATTTTTATGCATGGAGTGAATTTTCAATGCATTTATGTGCATAATTCAAATTTGAACTACATGCACATGCTCCAGTGCATATAAATTGGTTGAAAAATAAAATCTTTGTCCTTGGGTGATGCTTAGGTCCCATGCAAGAAATGGGAATGAATGTCAAACACCCTGCCACCATCACACAGCCGCAAACATTGAGATACCTGGTTTTTAGATTCTAGTAAATCCAAAACTCGTCTGAAATTCATGAAACTTGGCATGCTATCATGGAGCGGCATCAACATGTCGTGGTAAATTTTTTGTCTCATTTGGGGCAGGTTTGGGTATATGCTTCTCACAAACCAGAGCTTCTCACAACAAGCATGATGGTTTCGCTAGAGAATGCCCCACCTTTGGGGACGAAATGATATCCATTGCCTCTTATTGCTTTCAAAAAATTTCTCTTGTCAACATAGAACAACAGAAGTGTTGTGTTATTTTTTGTGATTCTTCGGGGTTCGTTTGGACATTTTTATGCATTAGCTGAGTTTTCAATGCATTTATGTGCATAATTAAAATTTGAACTACATGTACATGCTCCAGTGCATATAAATTGGTTGAAAAATCAAATATGTGTCCTTGGGTGCATGCTTAGGTCCCATGCAAGAAATGAGAATGAATTTCAAACACCAGGGCACCGTTGATTGCCGGCAAAACATTGAGATGCCTGGTTTTTAAATTCTAGTAAATCCAAAACTCGTTTGAAATTCATGTAACTTGGCATGCTATCATGGAGCGACATCAACATGACGTGGTAAAAATTTTGTACCATTTGGGGCAGGTTTGGGCATATGCTTCTCACAAACCAGAGCTTCTCACAACAAGCATGATGGTTTTTGGTAGGGAACGTCCCACCTTTGAGGACGAAACGATATCCATTGCCTCTTATTGCTTTCAATTTTTTTTCTTGTCTCAATATAGAACAATAGGAGTGTTGTGTGATTTTTTGTGATTTTTTGGGGTTCGTTTGGACATTTTTATGCATTAACTGAGGTTTCAATGCATTTATGTGCATAATTCAAATTTGAACTACATGCACATGCTCCAGTGCATATAAATTGGTTGAAAAATCAAATCTGTGTCCTTGGGTGCATGCTTAGGTCCAATGCAAGAAATGGGAATGAATTTCAAACACCAGGGCACCATTGATTGCCGGTAAAACATTGAGATGCCTGGTTTTTAAATTCTAGTAAATCCAAAACTCGTTTAAAATTCATGAAAGTTATGATGATATCATGGAGCATAATCAACATGCCGTGGTAAATTTTTTGTCCCATTTGGGGCAGGTTTGGGTATATGCTTCTCACAAACCGGAGCTTCTCACAACAAGCATGCTGTTTTTCGGTAGGGAACATCCCACCTTTGAGGACGAAACAATATCCATTGCCTCTTATTGCTTTCAATTTTTTTTCTCATGTCAATATAGAACAATAGGAGTGTTGTGTGAATTTTTGTGATTTTTCGGGGTTCGTTTGGACATTTTTATGCATTAACTGAGTTTTCAATGCATTTTTGTGCATAATTCAAATTTGAACTACATGCTGTCGGGGAAACTGATCCTCGAACACCTATGGGGCCGGCGGACCGGGCCCCTTTCGGTTCGGCGAGGGGCGGAGATCGCATGAAGAGCAGATCGAGGCGAAGCACACGAGCAGTTTACCCAGCTTCAGAGCTCTCCGGAGAGATAACACTCCTACTGCTGCTTGTCTGGTTCTATTCTGTTCTTGCTCTAGCGCGAGAGCGTAGTGTCTTTCTAGGTTACAAATGAGTCGAACCGAATCGAACCGAACCCCCTCTACGTTGCGCATGGGCCTCCTTTTATACGCTAAAGGGGTCACCGACAGGTGGCAACGCAGAGAAGGGTACAAATGTAAAAAGTGGGGTGGTTGGTACAGTTACTTGTACAGTGCACCCTACCTAACCCTGACGGCAGGGGACAAGGGCATTAAAGGCCTGTTTGAGTCGCCCAAAGAGTGCAGAAAAGGACCGTTAGGGGCGCCACCGTTCGCCACGACGGCTATCTTGTCAGCTTCGCATGCCACTGCGCACCGCTGGCTGCACAGCCTCCCGCCACGCACGCCTGGAGAGGCCCCCCAGAGCGACAAGTTGGTGGATGCGCTGGAGCGTGGGCACAGAGTGGCCGCCTGCCGCTGCAAGCGCCTTGCCGCTGTTGTTATCTTGTCGGGTCCGGAAGCTTGTCACTCACCGGGCCTCGAGGTACCTTGTTTGGTCTTCCCGGCAAGCTCCTCTTGCCGGGGCCTTGTTGCCTTGCCGGAGCGTGTGGCGCGTCGCGGCAAGTTCTTTGGAGTGCCTCGGTTGGCCTTCTCGGCAAGCTCCTCTTGCCGGGGCCTTGTCTCCTGAGCTTAAATACTTTGTTCTTGAATGGCTCCAAGGGAACCTTGGAGGATCTTGGCGTTCGCCCGGCAAGCCTTGCCGCGGGGTGCTGCAACTGCCCGTGCACAAGTTCGGGGTACTAGGGTACCCCTATTCTAGTACACCGACAGGAGCCCCCGGGCCTGGGCCAGACACGGTGCCGAGTGCTGTTGGACCAGGCCCAAGACAGGGCACGGGCACACGCGGACTGGGCCACACCGAATCTCGCTCCGTATCCACCGCGCTCTCCTATAACGGCACGCGTTGAATGCGGCATCGTGGGAGAGATCGTGGGTGGTTGTTTATTCGGAAGGGCGAAACGTCTGCCCCGTCCCTCTTTATAAGCAGAGGAAACAGGGGCAGTTCGTTCCCCCTCGCTGGTTGCTGCTACTCCATCTTCAAGAACCTCCGCCGCTCCCCCTTCTTCTCGAAGCCGAGAGAGCAGTGCTCCGCCCCCCATTGCCACCAGCATCACCACGCCGTCGACCTCCCTCACCACCTCCGCCATGGCCCCGAAAGCCGACAAGGGAAAGGGCGTGAAGTCGGCCGAGGCGCAGCGGCTCGCGGCGCTGCGGAAGGAGCGGGCGATCTTCTCCCCTCAGCTCGGCGTGCAGGAGCTGAGGGAGTACTTCTACCTATTTTGGGCGACGGAGACGCGTGCACATCCGCGCACGAGGGTACTCCCGGCCGCTGCTTCGGAGCTGGCTCCAAACGGGTACCCATTCTTCGCGCTATTCTTCTATTATGGGCTCTGCCCGCCCTTCTCGGAGTTCTTCTGCGATATCTTGAACACATACGTCTTCCGCCTCCTTGACTTCACCCCCAACGCCGTTCTGACCATGGCAGTTTTCGCACATTTGTGCGAAAACTTTGTCGGAGTCCACCCCAGTGTTGCCCTTTTCCACCACTACTTCATACCTCGGGTAGAGAGAGGAGAGCCACTTGCCGGAGGGATCGCCTGGATCTCGAGAGTCGGCAAGAAGGAGGCGTACTTGGAGGGCGAGCTCCGCAGCAAGTGGGATGAGTGGAGAGCGGAGTGGTGCTGGATTGTCGAGGAGAATCCGCAGCCCTTCACCGCCGTGCGCCAAACTCCAATAGTGCGCGGCAATGACTGGAGCAACGTGGCCCCGGAAGACGAGAGGCTGAAGATCGCCATTACTAGGATCCTTCGCCTCAGGCTTGCCGGGCTCACTGTAGGCGCTATAGGCGCAGATTTCCTCCGCCGCTGCATCGCCCCCCTACAGGAGAGGGGGAGGCCCGCCTGGGAATTCAAGAACTCGGCGGACATCATGAGGCTGCGGCCGGGCCTCAAGTACAACTTCACCGTCTTGGAGCTGGATGCAATTCTCCTGGAGTTGTTCAAACGCGACCCCCAGCACCCATTCACGCTGCCGAGGGGCGTTGTCCCATTATGCAACAATTCTTCGCTTGACCGGATCTGCGCCATGATGCCGTTGTGTGATTCACACGGAATTGTTCTAACTTGGCAAGAGCCTGCGGATGACGTCGTGCATGCGTTCTTCGACAACTTGGAAGAAGTGCCGGTCCACGCTGATGAGCAGAAAAGCCTCACCCGTGACACCACCGATGAGGAGCTGCAGCGCATCGCCACTAGGGCGGAAGAGGTTGCGGCCGCAGCTGCCGTGGGCGTGTTTGGGTTCACTGTGGAGGAGGCGGAGGCTGCGGAGGCGGCAAACCTTGCCGAGCGCGCGGAGTTCATTGGCGAGGAGGAGCCTGCCGGTTTCGAAGCCGAGCCGAGCGAGGCCGGCGAGGAGGAGCCCGAGCCTTCAGAAAACTTGCCACAGGTGGGGTCCCCGGCCCCGCCAAGAAGGCGCCTTCGCAGGGCCGGGGACGCAGCGGGGCGGCAGCCGGGTCAACAGCCGCCGAGCCGTACGACGCGCTCTACCGCGGCAAGCAATGTTGCCGCGGGAGCGCCTCATGCAACAGCGGCAACTGGAGCGGGATCTTCCCGGGCCACTGCCCCCGCCCCCGCCAAGCGGGCAAGGGATCCTACTCCTCCGCCTCGCCGCACCGGAGGAGGGCCGGACTTCGATCTTTCCGCGCTCAGCTCCGACAAGGAGGAAGAAGAGTAAGTTTCTTTGGTGCTCTTGTAGTTCTTCAATCTTGCTGTTTATATCTTGTATCTGACTTGCTCCAATCTGGACTCCTTTCTTTTCAGGACGCTGGCCCAGAGAGCGGCGAAGAGGGCCAAGGCCGCGGTGATTGTCATCGAGGATGACCCCATCGTGTCAGCAGGAGGTGGGTCCGAGACCACCTTGACGGACCCGGCAATCACCCCTCAAAGCAGCCCCCAGCACAGCCCCCAGCGTAAGTTCATAGTTTAGCCTTCTGCTGCCGGGCGCGCTTGGGTGATTTTTCCTTTGTTGATATCTTGCTTGTTGATTTGTGTAGGAGCAGAGCAGCCACATCAGGAGCGCCCGAAATCTGGTCCCGAAGTGCCATCTGCTTCGACTACACCGCCAAGGGAGGGGTTCCCAGTAAGGGAGCGCTCTCTGGCAAGGGAGAACTCTCCGGCAAGGGACAGCACCGTCGATCCTGCGGCGACCGAGACCGCAACTACAGATCTTGGTGCAGGTAATTCACTTGTCCAAAAACTTTCCCTTGGGTTCTTCTTCTTCTGATTTTCTTCTCTTGGATTTTTGATTGATTTTTCTCCCTTATTCATTCTTCAGACCCCTCTGCTACTAAGCCAATGGAGACAGAGGGCGCCAGCGAGGAAAGGGCCGGTGCTGATGAGACCGCCGGCGAGGAGGCCGCCAGGGCTGCCGCTGCAGAAGCCGGCGAGGGGTTGGGCGATCGCACTGACGACCCTGAGGCCGCAGGAGCGCCAGGCGCTGCGCCGACCGCCGATCCCTCTGCCGCTTCTGCGGAGCCGGGCTCCGAGGAGCCCCAGCCCGGCGCCTACTTGAAGGCCGGCGACAATATCTTCATCAAGCTACCCTGGGCGTCGAGCTCCAGGGCGCCGGTCGAGGGGGAAACTTTCGACGGGGAGGTTCTCGCCTCTACTGGACTGTCGTTGGTCGACGCGCCCAGCAGCATCATCGGTGAGCCTGAGGAGGACCAGCTGCTGCGGAAGCTGCTGTCACTCTACCGCGCCCGGCAAGCCAAGCTGGCTTCCCGGGAAGCGCTTGTCGCGAAGGCGGGAGTTGACATGGAGAAGCGCGCAGAGGAGCTCCGGGGCCACAATCGAGAAACTCTCTGATCCCTGGCGCAGGAGCGGGAGCGACTCGACGAGGAGCGTACGGCCTTCCTTCTCGAGAAGGCCGAAGCTGAGGAGGAGCAAAGGCTAGCCGCCGAGAAGCAGTCCGCGCGGGAAGGTGAACTAGTGCAGCGGAAGGCCAACCTCGACAACTACGAGGAAGAGCTCGCCGAGCGCGAGCAAGCACTTGGCGGGGCGCTCAAGGAGGCAAAGGACACTGCGGCAATTGCAGAGGCCGCCAAGAAAGAGCTGGAGGAGAAGGTGGCACAGCTGGAGGCCGACATTGGGAAGAGCGGCGAGGAGCTTGCCGTGCTCAAGCGTGAGCGTGAGAAGGATGCTGCCGCCCACGGTGAGCTGCAAGGTCTTCTCGCTGAGAGGGGCAAGGAGCTCAGCGCCGCCAAGGATTCCAAAGCAGACCTAGAGCTGAAGCTGGCCACGCTGACGCAGACGCTGGAGGCCGCCAAGGAGCGGGAGAAGACCTTGTCGGAGAAGGTCAAGGCTGACGCGGCGCTGCTGGAGAGCATTGCAGTTACCCAGAACTCGTTCAAAGACACTGTGGAGCACTGGACCGAGGGTCTGGTGAACATTGCCGCAGTCATCAACGAGGAGCTTGCGCAGCTGGGGATGGAGGACTTTGGGTATCCTTCCGACGAGAGTCTTCAACCCAACGCCAAGCTCAGCCCGTTCTTCAAGGGCGTGGCGATGGCACTCCAGCGGCTCCGGGAGAGGATCCCGAAGCAGCTGGCCGACGAGTCGCGCAAAATCTGCGCCGGGGTTCTCCAGAAGGTGCTGATGAAGGTGGCCTTCCGCAATCCAGGCCTCAGCTTCACCAACGTCCTCAGGTCCTTGCCGCCTGACGCCGATCTGGATGCACTCAAGGCCCTTGTCGCACCCATTGTGGACAAGGTGAGCGAGATCAAGAGGGTTGAGGGCGGACGCGTAGACTAGGCCATCCATTTCTTCTTTTCCCTTGCCGCTGCTAATCATGTTATGAAAACATTCTGTTAGAGCTGCGACAAGTTATCTTGTAATATAACTTTATTTCTGTTATCAATTGCTTGTTATTTCCTCTACTAGATTCCTTCCTTTGTATGTTTTTACCCTACGCTTCTAGGGAACTTGTCGGCGCAGGCACCCGAGCCGCGAGCGCTGAGTGCGGAACTTCAGCAGCCTGCTGGCGGCACTACTTCCGACAAGAAACCTTGTCGCGACTAGATGCAACACACTTAAGCTGTTGAGCGGACTCGAAACAAAGTAAGGGCGCAACTAGCCACGAGTTGGTTCCTCCGTGCACAGGTTTTCCATACAAAGCAGGGTCGTTCGAGGAAGATAACTCAAAAATTTAAAAACTGATTGCTCAAACTTTGGCAACTTAGCTTTTCTGTCGTTTGCTTCCCGGCAAGGCAAGACTTCGCTTGAACGACGCCTGGTCCATACCACAATCTTCTCCTTCCCCCCCGGCAAACATGTGTGCGAGGGAACCTTCTTTTCCTTTGTTGAAAAAGAAGAAAGAAGAGAAAATAACGATATGGAGCCCTTCGGCTCGTTACTGCTTACCGGATGTAGGTGCTGCACAAAGTGTCAGATAACGCATGCGAGAAAGAAACTAATGCATGAAATGGACAAGTTGTGCGGAGCACATGGGGTTCTTTTTATGCACGGGATCTGCGCCCGGCTTTGTACAAAGGATTACATGCAACAGCGACAAGACTTGTACAAAAGGTGGTTGCCGGAACGGGGTTCCGGCAACCGCGCCCTACGGGAAAAACTTACGAAGATGTTCTATGTTCCAGGAGTTGCTCACCGGAATGCCATCTTCGGTCTCAAGGCGGACAGCGCCAGGCCTTGTGACTCATCTCACCCGATAAGGGCCTTCCCACTTCGGCGTCAACTTGTTGGAATTCTTGGCGGACTGAACGCGCCGAAGAACAAGGTCGCCTTCCTCGAAGCTTCTGGCCTTAACTTTGCGGCTATGGTAGCGGCGCAAAGCTTGCTGGTATCGAGCAGCTCGTACAACAGCCTGAAGACGATCTTCCTCAAGGAGCAGCGCGTCGTCTTGTCGCAGCTATTCTTGCTCAAACTCATCATAAGAGAGCACTCGAGGCGATCCGTATACGAGTTCCGTGGGGAGAACTGCCTCTGCTCCGAAGACTAGAGCGAAAGGTGTCTGGCCAGTGGCTCGATTTGGCGTTGTTCTGATCGACCAAAGAACCACCGGCAGCTCCTCGATCCAGTTTCTTCCGCACTTGCGCAGCCTGTCGAAAGTTCTGGTCTTGAGCCCGCGCAACACTTCAGCATTTGCCCTCTCTGCTTGACCGTTGCTTCTCGAATGAGCAACAGAAGCGAAGCAGACCTTGGCGCCAGGGTCTTGGACGTACTGCATGAAGGTGCGGCTCGTGAATTGCATGCCGTTGTCGGTGATGATCCTGTTAGGGATCCCGAAACGGCAAAAAATTGACCTGAAGAACTTGACTGCTGACTGTGCTGTCACCTTCCTCACTGGCTGCACTTCCGGCCACTTTGTGAACTTGTCGATTGCGACGTACAAGTACTCAAAGCCCCCGACAGCTCGGGGGAAAGGGCCGAGGATATCGAGCCCCCAGACTGAGAATGGCCAGGATAAAGGGATCGTCTGGAGAGTTTGAGCTGGCTGGTGTATCTGTTTGGAGTGGAACTGGCACGCTTCACACTTGGTTACTTGTGCAGTTGCATCCTGGAGGGCTGTCGGTCAAAAGAAGCCTTGCCGGAAAGCTTTGCCGGCAAGTGCCCTTGCGCCTATGTGGTGGCCACATATGCCTCCATGTATCTCTGCCAACAGCTTTTGTCCATCTTCCCGGCAAATACACTTCAATTTCACACCGTTGAGTCTTCTTCTATACAGTATGCTATCGACACACTGGTACATACTTGACTGCCGGGCTACTCTTTCCGCTTCTTCTTGCTCTTCGGGAAGTTCTCCTGTCTGAAGGAAATGGACAATCTGCTGTGCCCATGCTGGAGCTTGTGGCTCGACAACAAGGACTAAAGGCACATCTGCTGCTGCGGGAACATCCGCTTCTACGGCAAGGACTTGCGGCCCTACCGGAGCTTGATGTTCCCCGGCAAGCTTGCCGGAGCAAAACTTGTCGGGAGCGTCTGCTTCAACGGAACAAACCATAGGTTTGCCGGAGCAGACTGCCCCTCAGCATTCTTGGTGTTGATCTTGGGGACTTTCTTGGCGGCGGCTTCGGGGAGCTCTGCCGGAAAGTAGTCGCCAGAAACCAACTTCCTCTTCTTGCTTTGTCCAGTTGAGGGTGTTACGGATGGTTGAGTCAACTTGAGCACAAAGATTCCTGGTTCCACAAGTAACTTTAGTGCGGCGCACTTTGACAGGCCATCAGCAATGTCATTCTGAGCTCTCGGGATATGTTCCATCTGTAGGCCGTCAAAGTGCTCTTCTAGCTTCCTCACTTCATCAACATATGCTTCCATCAATGGACTCTGGTAGTTCTTGTTGACTTGGCGGACGACAAGCTGTGAGTCACCCCTGACAATGAGCTTCTTGATCCCAAGGTCTGCTGCGATTCTGAGACCGGCAAGCAATCCTTCATACTCTGCAGTATTGTTGGTTGCTTGCTCCTTGGGAAAGTGCATCTGGACTACGTATTTGAGGTGCTCTCCGGTGGGTGCGACAAGCAGCACGCCCGCACCAACGCCTTGCAGCGAGAAGGCACCATCAAAATACATCAGCCACTCTCTGCTTGCCTCTTTGACGGGGATGTTCGTCTCTGGAATTTCTTCATCTGGGGTTGGCGTCCACTCTGCTATGAACTCTGCCAATGCTCTGCTTTGGATAGTTGAAGTGCTCTCAAACTTGAGGCCAAAGCTTGACAGTTCCAGCGCCCACTCGACAATCCTGCCTGTTGCTTCTGGATTTTGTAGTATCCTCTTCAGCGGAAAGCGAGTGACGACTGTGATTTCATGTGCTTGGAAGTAATGGCGCAGCTTTCTCGAGGCCATGAGGAGGCCGAAAAGCAACTTCTGCACACCAGAGTACCTTGATCTAGCCCCCTGCAGAAGGGAACTGACAAAGTAAACTGGACGCTGCACCATTGTCTTCTGCATCTTATCATGCTCCTGCGCAGATCCATCTTTGTCGGGACCAGAGCTTGTCGGCGAAGCCCCCTGCTTGTCGCTGGATGCGTCTGCCGTGGTTGCTGGCTCATCATCTGCCTCTCTCTCTGCCACTAACGCAGCACTAACCACTTGGTTGGTTACCGTTATATACAACAACAACTTCTCTTGCGGCTTAGGTGCGACAAGTGTTGGAGTGGAGGACAGGTATCTCTTCAAGTCCTGCAGCGCAGCCTCCTCCTCCGGAGTCCATTTCATTGGACCTGCCTTTTTCAAAATTTTGAAAAATGGCAGGGCGCGCTCATCATCTAGAGATAAACCTGCTGAGAGCAGCCACACAACCGGCAAGCCTTCGTACATCCTTGACGCGCTTTGGTGCTTCGATCTGCTCAATGGCCTTGATCTTGTCGGGATTGGCTTCAATTCCCCGCTGAGACACAAAGAACCCGAGAAGCTTGCCGGAAGGGACTCCAAACACGCACTTCTCGAGGTTAAGCTTGAGGTTGATCTTGCGCAGATTTGCAAATGTCTCGTCTAAATCTTGAATCAGGGTCGCCCTGTTCTTACTCTTGACCACTATGTCATCCATGTAAGCTTCCACATTTCTGTGCATTTGCGGCTCAAAAGCGTGGTGGACTACCCTTGTGAATGTTGAACCAGCATTCTTCAAACCGAAAGGCATCCGTACGAAGCAGTACGTGCCACACGGGGTGATAAATGCGGTTTTCTCTTCATCCTCTTCTGCCATGAAGATCTGATGGTATCCTGAGTATGCATCAAGAAATGAAAGCAAATCACATCCGGCTGTAGAGTCAACAATCTGGTCAATGCGCGGCAAGGGAAATGGGTCTTTGGGACAAGCTTTATTAACATCAGTGAAGTTAATACAAAGTCTCCATTTCCTGTTAGCCTTGCGCACAACAACAGGATTGGCCAACCACGTGGGATGGAGCACTCCTCTGACAAGGCCTGCTGCTTCCAACTTCTTGATTTCTTCTGTGATGAATTCTTGGCGCTCCACTGCCTGCTTCCTGACTCTCTGCTTGACGGGCCGTGCATGAGGACAGACGGCAAGGTGGTGCTCAATTACTTTCCTGGGAACACCGGGGATATCAGACGGTTGCCATGCAAACACGTCGACATTCGCCTGCAGGAAAGCAACGAGCGCGCTTTCCTATTTGGGGTCAAGAGTGGCGCTGATGGTGAAGGTACCACCAGTGCCATCCTCCTTGGTGGACACCTTCTTGGTCTCAGGTGGAGCTGCCATTGCCTTCTTACACTTGCCGGTGGAGCTCGATGGTGCGTCCTCGATGGTAGCGCAGCACTCCGGAGAGGTGCGCATGCCGGAGTGGGCATCAGAGCTCTTGCCGGACGCTCACCGGGCCTCGAGGTACCTTGTTTGGTCTTCCCGGCAAGCTCCTCTTGCCAGGGCCTTGTTGCCTTGCCGGAGCGCGTGGCGCGTCGCGGCAAGTTCTTTGGAGTGCCTCGGTTGGCCTTCCCGGCAAGCTCCTCTTGCCGGGGCCTTGTCTCCTGAGCTTAAATACTTTGTTCTTGAATGGCTCCAAGGGAACCTTGGAGGATCTTGGCATTCACCCGGCAAGCCTTGCCGCAGGGTGCTGCAACTGCCCGTGCACAAGTTCGAGGTACTAGGGTACCCCTATTCTAGTACACCGACACATGCACATGCTCCAGTGCATATAAATTGGTTTAAAAATCAAATTTGTGTCCTTGGGTGCATGCTTAGGTCCAATGCAAGAAATGGGAATGAATTTCAAACACCAGAGCACCGTTGATTGCTGGCAAAACATTGAGATGCATGGTTTTTATATTCTAGTAAATCCAAAACTCGTCTAAAATTCATGAAAGTTTGCATGCTATCATGGAGCAGCATCAACATGCCATGATAGAAATTTTGTCCCATTTGGGTCAGGTTTAGGTATATGCTTCTCACAAACCAGAGCTTCTCACAACAAGCATGATGGTTTTCGGTAGGGAACATCCCACCTTTGGGGACGAAACGATATCCATTGCCTCTTATTGCTTTCAAAAAAATTTCTTGTGTCAACATAGAACAACAGGAGTGTTGTGTGAATTTTTGTGATTTTTCGGGGTTCGTTTGGACATTTTTATGCATTAACTGAGTTTTCAATGCATTTATGTGCATAATTCAAATTTGAACTACATGCACATGCTCCAGTGCATATAAATTGGTTGAAAAATCAAATATGTGTCCTTGGGTGCATTCTTAGGTCCCATGCAAGAAATGAGAATGAATTTCAAACACCAGGTCACCGTTGATTGCCGGCAAAACATTGAGATGCCTGGTTTTTAAATTCTAGTAAATCCGAAACTCATCTAAAATTCATGAAACTTGGCATGCTATCATGGAGCGGCATCAACATGCCATGGTAAATTTTTTGTCCCGTTTGGGGCAGGTTTGTGTATATGCTTCTCACAAACCAGAGCTTCTCACAACAAGCATGATGGTTTTGGTAGGGAACACCCCACCTTTGGGGACGAAATGATATCCATTGCCTCTTATTTATTTCAAAAAAAATTCTTGTGTCAACACAGAACAACAGGAGTGTTGTGTGAATTTTTGTGATTTTTCGGCATTCATTTGGACATTTTTATGCATTATCTGAGTTTTCAATGCATTTATGTGCACAATTCAAATTGGAAGTACATGCACATGCTCCAGTGCATATAAATTGGTTGAAAAATCAAATCTGTGTCCTTCGGTGCATGCAAGAAATGGGTATGAATTTCAAACACCAGGACACCATTGATTGCCAGCAAAATGTTGAGATACTTTGTTTTTATATTCTAGTAAATCTAAAACTCGTCTGAAATTCATGAAACTTGGCATGCTATCATGGAAGGGCTCCCGACATGCTATGGTATTTTTCATGTCCATTTTGAGAGAAGGCGCACTAGAATAATGACAGCCAACAATGTCATTTTAAAAAAAATAGCTGCCACTTTAATATCTCAAACGTTTGTATAATTCAAACCATGTGCGTTCGGGTAACCATTCACGTGACACCATGTGTCTTGTTTTAATGGCTATAGGAGGTGTCGTGTGGACAGCTGCTTGACTGAACGGGAGGCGTGCGAGCGCAGTCCGGTGCACAGGCTCACCAGGAAGCGTACAAGCTGTTCAACACAGGATCTGTGCATCTCTTCAACGCAAACGGTTCAGATTACGGTATGGAAATTAAAGCCAGACTTCGGCGCTAAGCCAAGAGCCACTACGATTTGTCAAAATATGCAGCTAAAAATCAATAGCACTATCTATTTTTTGCAACTAAAATTCAGTATTTAAGCATAGATTTCATTCATACTAGAGATTAAGCAGTCATTCTCACCGGGAAGCGAGACAGCCTTGGACCGCCACCCGCCTCGCTCCCGCTGGTCTATATTAATGCTGCCACCGAGCAGCCGCAACCCCCACATCCTCGCCACACACACAATTCCTCTCTCTCCGCCCGCATCCTCGACACCGCTCTGAGTCCTCAAAGCCGTCAGTGTACGAGGATGCCGCCGAAGCACCCCATTGAAGGGAGTGGCAACGCTAGGGCTGCTGACTCCAGCAGGTGGAGAAGGAGGCTGCCAACAAGTGGAGGCGGGTCGAGAAAGAACCACAAGCGACTTCAATAGGCTTAGACTTCATCAAGAACCACCCCGATGATATGTTGATAGTCATCATATCTCTCCTCCCAATCAAATAGCGGGCGAGGACATCCGCCCTTTCCCGGCGGTGGCGCACCCTATGGCTCCGTGATGTCTACTACACAACCTTCTTCTTGTAGACATTATTGGGCCTCCAAGTGCAGAAGTTTGTAGGATAGTAGCAAATTTCCCTCAAGTGGATGACCTAAGGTTTATCAATCCGTCGGAGGTGTAGGATGAAGATGGTCTCTCTCAAACAACCCTGCAACCAAATAACAAAGAGTCTCTTGTGTCCCCAACACACCCAATACAATGGTAAATTGTATAGGTGCACTAGTTCGGCGAAGAGATGGTGATACAAGTGCAATATGGATGGTAGATATAGGTTTTTGTAATCTGAAAATATAAAAACAGCAAGGTAACTAATGATAAAATTGAGCATAAACGGTATTGCAATGCTAGGAAACAAGGCTTAGGGTTCATACTTTCACTAGTGCAAGTTCTCTCAATAATAATAACATAACTGGATCAGATAACTATCCCTCAACATGCAAAAAAGAGTCACTCCAAAGTCACTAATAGAGGAGAACAAACGAAGAGATTATGGTAGGGTACGAAACCACCTCAAAGTTATTCTTTCCGATCAATCCATTGGGCTATTCCTATAAGTGTCACAAACAGCCCTAGAGTTCGTAGTAAAATAACACCTTAAGACACACATCAACCAAAACCCTAATGTCACCTAGATACTCCAATGTCACCTCAAGTATCCGTGGGCATGATTATACGATATGCATCACACAATCTCAGATTCATCTATTCAACCAACACAAAGTACTTCAAATAGTGCCCCAAAGTTTCTATCGGAGAGTCAAGACAAAAACGTGTGCCAACCCCTATGCATAGGTTCATGGGCGGAACCCGCAAGTTGATCACCAAAACATACATCAAGTGGATCACGTGATATCCCATTGTGACCACAGATACGCACGGCAAGACATACATCAAGTGTTCTCAAATCCTTAAAGACTCAATCCGATAAGATAACTTCGAAGGGAAAACTCAATCCATTACAAGAGAGTAGAGGGGGAGAAAAATTTAAAGATCCAACTATAATAGCAAAGCTCGCGATACATCAAGATCATATCACCTCAAGAACACGAGAGAGAGAGAGACAGAGAGAGAGAGAGAGAGAGAGAGAGAGAGAGAGAGAGAGAGATCAAACGCATAGCTATTGGTACATACCCTCAGCCCCGAGGGTGAACTACTCCCTCCTCATCATGGGTATCGCCAGGATGATAAAGATGGCCACCGGTGAGGGATCCCCCTCCGGTAGGGTGCCGGAACAGGGTCCCGATTGGTTTTTCGTGGCTCTGGAGGTTTGTGGTGGTGGAACTCCCAATCTATTCTGTTCCCCGATGTGTTTAGGGTATATGGACATATATAGGCGAAAGAAGTCGGTCAGGGGAGCCACGAGGGGCCCACGAGGGTGGAGGGTGCGCCCAGGGGGGGTGGGCGCGCCCTCCTGCCTCGTGCCCTCCTCGTTGATTCCCTGACGTCACTCCAAGTCCCCTCGATTGCTTCCGTTCCAAAAATAACTTTCCCGAAGGTTTCATACCGTTTGGACTCCGTTTGATATTCCTTTTCTTCGAAACATTGAAACAAGGAGAAAATCAAAAACTGACACTAGGCTCTAGGTTAATAGGTTAGTCCCAAAAGTAATATAAAAGTGTTTAATAAAGCCCATAAACATCCAAAACAGATAATATAATAGCATGAATACTTCATAAATTATAGATACGTTGGAGACGTATCAGCATCCCCAAGCTTAATTCCTGCTTGTCCTCGAGTAGGTAAATGATAAAAGAAATAAATTATGAAGTGTGAATGCTAGAAGGTGCATAAGTTTGATCAATGATAATTTCAATCACCTTTTCTAGCATCATTATATATCATAATAGTAGTTCATCTCATAAAGCTTCTCATGATCAAGTAACAAGCTATTCACATGTTAAAGTGTAGATCATAAACCTTCTTGAAAACTAACAAACCGTGTTATCAGTCATCAAACAATTACAATTCATCTTATTTTCTGGAAGAGTCTATGTCAGAGCTTTGATTTAGCAAACTCCACATACTCAACTATCATTTAGTCTTCCACAATTGCTAACACTCACGCGATATTTATGGGTTCAAAGTTTTAATCAGACACAGAGAAAGATAGGGGCTTATAGATTCGCCTCCCAACCTTTTACCTCAAGGGTAATGTCAACAATAATAGTTCATGATGCCTTACATCCAATTGGACATATATATCAGAATCTTTCCAACACAATGTGCTTGCCAAAGGATAAAATGGAAAAAATGAAAGGTGAAGATCACCATGACTCTTGCATAAGGTAAGAATAAAAGATAGGCCCTTCGCAGAGGGAAGCGGAGGTTGTCATGCGCTTTTATAGTTGGATGCACAAAATCTTAATGCAAGGGAACATCACTTTATATTGCCACTTGTGAGAGAGACCTTTATTATGCAGTCCGTCGCTTTTATTGCTTCCATATCACAAGATCGTATAAAGCTTATTTTCTCCACACTAAAAGATCATACATATTTAGAGAGCAATTTTTATTGCATGCACCGATGACAACTTACTTGAAGGATCTTACTCAAACCATAGGTAGGTATGGTGGACTCTCATGGCAATACTAGTTTAAGGGATGTTTGAAGCACAAGTAGTATCTCTACTTGGTGCAAAGAATTTGGCTAGCATGAGGGGAAAGGCAAGCTCAACGTGTTGGGCGATCCATGACAATATACTTTATTTCGGATATAAGAAAACATAACCCATTACGTTGTCTTCCTTGTCCAACATCAACCTTTTAGCATGTCATATTTTAATGAGTGCCCACAATTACAAAAGATGTCCAAGATAGTATATTATATGTGAAATATCTCTCCCTTCAATATTCTTTCATGAATTGTTCAAGTGACCAATACAATGTTTGCTAACCTTCAATAAATTTACCACCTCTACTTCTTATATGTGAAGCCATTACTCCCCATGGGATAAGTATATGAAACATATATAATTTCAGATTTATGATATTCAACCCATTCAACTATTTACTCATAGGATATAAGTGAAGCACACGAGTAAATGACAAACTACTCCAAAAAGATATAAGTGAAGATCAATGAGTAGTCGAATAATTATTTAGCTATGTAAGGAATCTCTCTCATTTAAGAATTTCAGATCTTGGTATTTTATTCAAGCAACAAGCAAAGCAAAATAAAATGACATTGCAAGGATAGCAAACATCATGTGAAGAATCAAAAACTTAGGATCAACCGATACTAACCGATAGTTGTTGAGGAAGAAAGGTGGGATGCCAACCGGGGCATCCCCAAGCTTAGATGCTTGAGACTTCTTGAAATATTGTCTTGGGGTGCCTTGTGCACACCCAAGCTTGAGCTTTTGTGTCTCCTGAATTCCTTTTATATCTCGGTATCCCTAAATCTCAAATACTTCATCCACACAAACCTCAATATGAACTCGTGAGTTAAGTTAGTAACCAATGAAAAACCTTATCACTCTCTACTGTAGAAAATCACAAAAAATATTATTCAACATTGCATACTAAATGTCTCTGCATATTTAATACTCCTATCCTCAAATAGAATAATTAAACAAGCAAACATATGCAAACAATGCAAACATAACAACAATCTGCCAAACCAGTACAGTCTGTAAAGAAAGCAAGAGTATCAATACTTCCCTAGATCCAAAAATTATGAACGAAACTTCCCACTGTAGTAAATTTATCAGAGCTCAATATGAAAAAATTTCAGCATTTTATAATATTCTGACTTTTCTAGGGAATTTTTGCAACAGCGGTAAACTTTCTGTTTTCAAACAGCAACATGTAGACTTGTAAAATAAGCATGGTAAAGGCTATCCTTGACATTGTTATTGAAAAGGAAGATGCAGAACACTATTCTAAATAACAGAAAGCAAATACTAACAAAACACAATGACGCTCCAAGCAAAACACATACCATGTGGTGAATAAAAATATAGCTCCAAGTAAAGTTACCGATGAACGAAGACGAATGAGGGGATGCCTTCCGGGGCATCCTCAAGCTTAGGCTTTTGGTTGTACTTGAATATTACCTTGGGGTGCCTTGGGCATCCCCAAGCTTAGGCTCTTGCCACTCCTTATTCCATAGTCCATCGAATCTTTACCCAAAACTTGAAAACTTCACAACACAAAACTCAACAGAAACTTGTAAGCTCCGTTACTATAAAAAAATAAAACCACCACTTAGGTACTATAATGAACTCATTCTAAATTCATATTGGTGTAATATCTAATGTATTCCAACTTCTCTATGGTTCATACCCTCCGATACTACTCATAGATTCATCAAAATAAGCAAACAACACAATGAAAACAGAATCTATCAAAAACAGAACAATCTGTAATAATCTGTATCAAACTTATACTTATGGAACCTGACAAATTCTACAAAATTAGGAAGTCCTAGATAATTTGTTTATTAATCTACTGCAAAAAGAATCAACTGCAAAGCACGTTTCTGTGATTTATGAAAACTAATCTCGTGCGCGCAAAGTTTCTGTTTTTTACAGCAAGATCAAATAACTGTCACTGTAGGTTATCCTAAAGGTCTTACTTGGCACTTTATTGAAACAAAAGCTATAAAACATGATTACTACAGTAGCATAATCATGTGAACACACAAGAACAGTAAAGGTAAATATTGGGTTGTCTCCGAACAAGTGCTTTTCTTTATTGGCTTTTTAGCTAGGCATGATGATGACAATGATGCTCACATAAAAGATAAGAATTGAAACATAATGGGAGCATCATGAAGCATATGACTAGCACATTTATGCCTAACCCACTTCCTATGCATAGGGATTTTGTGAGCAAACAACTTATGGGAACAAGAATCAACTAGCATAGGAAAGCAAAACAAGCATAGCTTCAAGATTTTCAATACATAGAGAGGAAACTTGATATTATTGCAATTCCTACAAGCATATGATCCTCCCTCATAATAATTTTCAGTAGCATCATGAATGAATTCAACAATATAACCAGCACCTAAAGTATTCTTTTCATGATCTACAAGCAAAGAAAATTTACTACTCTCCACATAAGCAAAATTCTTCTCATTTGGAATAGTGGGAGTATCATAAGAGACTTGAATACTATGAATTGTTTCAACATTAAAAGAGTAGTGTTCAGAAAAAGGGTAATCATAATCATGACAAGTTTTAGAAATATAATCATCACTTATTTCTATAGCATAAGTTTCATCACAATAATCATCATAAGTAGCAACTTTGTTCTCATCATAATCGATTGAAACCTCCTCCAAGATAGTGGACTCATCACTAAATAAAGTCATGACCTATCCAAATCCACTTTCATAAATATTATAAGATTCAACATCCTCCAAAATAGTGGGATCATTACTTCCTAAAGTTGACACTCTTCCAAACCCACTTTCATTAATATAATCATCATAGGTAGAAGACATGCTATCATCATAACAACTTTGCATATCAAAACTTGAGAGACTAAAAATACTCATCTTCATTAAACGTAGTGTCCCCAAGCTTGGGACAAACATTAATTGCAGCAAATATATTCTCAAAAACATCATCTTCATCAAACATAGCATCCCCAAGCTTGGGCCTTTTCATATCATAAGCATAATCACTCTCATCATTAATAGTATGGATAACACCAATAGTATAGCAATTATCATATTCTTCCAAGCAAGTGCCAAAAAGATTTTGAAGATCATAAGACGTATCATTATCTTCCCAATCATAATCATCACAACAAGCAATAGGCATAACGATATCATCATCAAGTGCATCATCTTCATTTTCATGAGGCACAACAATAATAGGAGCAACATTATTTAGGAGAGATATCTTTTTACCTCTCCTACTTTTTCTTTTCTTCTTCTTCACCACATCATGTGTGGGTTCAATCCTATTTTTGGAGCTCTTTATTAATGAAATTGGTTGAATAGAAGGCTCCTCCTCGTTACCTGATTCATCATAAGAAATTATAGGAGGATATTGGGAAGTCTCGTCCCTTTCATTAGTATTCTCTTCATCTTCTATTTGTTTTATTTTCTTTATGTAATTGGCAATATAAGGATTTTCAATGCAATTCACCGCACAATAAATATAAATTTCTTCTAGATCAAAACCAAGAAGTTTATAACAGGCAAATTCTGGAAGATGCTTAGTTATACGTTTCATTTCTTCGTGACCCATAAGCAAACTAAGTTCATTATAATGTGCAAGGGAAATCAAGTCATCACAATTTTTGGACACGATTAGATCATGAAACAATTTGCATCGGATAGTTAAATGACCCCGTTCATTGCAAAGTTCACAAGTATGGCCAAGAAAATTTAAATTTTCAGCACAAACATCTAGCCTTTCTTGCAACAATTTAGTTTCTAAATGCTTATGCCTCTTGCAATATCTATCTTCCCTATTTGGTGTGTACTTGCAAACCCAATGCACTCCACAAAAATTGACATGTTTATAGGAGATATTTTCATCATAAATAGTGCAATCATCATTAGTACTATGGATATTCAAAGAGTTCATACTAACAATATTGCAATCATGCTCATCATTCAAAGATTTAGTGCCAAACATTTTAATGCATTCTTCTTCTAACACTTTGGCACAATTTTCTTTTCCATCATACTCACAAAAGATATTAAAAAAGATGAAGCGTATGAGACAAACTCAATTCCATTTTTTGTAGTTTTCTTTTATAAACTAAACTAGTGCTAAAACAAGAAGCAAAAAGATTTGGTTGCAAGATCTAAAGATATACCTACAAGCACTCACCTCCCCGGCACCGGCGCCAGAAAAGAGCTTAGTTGACGGGGTGTGAGTGCCGCTTACCTAGCCTCCCCGGCAACGGCGCCAGAAAAGAGCTTGACGTCTACTACACAACCTTCTTCTTGTAGACGTTGTTGGGCCTCCAAGTGCAGAGGTTTGTAGGACAGTAGCAAATTTCCCTCAAGTGGATGACCTAAGGTTTATCAATCCGTGGGAGGTGTAGGATGAAGATGGTCTCTCTCAAACAACCCTGCAACCAAATAACAAAGAGTCTCTTGTGTCTCCAACACACCCAATACAATGGTAAATTGTATAGGTGCACTAGTTCGGCGAAGAGATGGTGATACAAGTGCAATATGGATGGTAGATATAGGTTTTTGTAATCTAAAAATATAAAAACAGCAAGGTAACTAATGATAAAAGTGAGCGTAAACGGTATTGCAATGATAGGAAACAAGGCCTAGGGTTCATACTTTCACTAGTGCCAGTTCTCTCATTAATAATAACATAACTGGATCATATAACTATCCCTCAACATGCAACAAAGAGTCACTCCAAAGTCACTAATAGAGGAGAACAAACGAAGAGATTATGGTAGGGGTACGAAACCACCTCAAAGTTATTCTTTCCGATCAATCCATTGGGATATTCCTATAAGTGTCACAAACAGCCTTAGAGTTGGTAGTAAAATAACACCTTAAGACACAAATCAACCAAAACCCTAATGTCACCTAGATACCCCAATGTCACCTCAAGTATCCGTGGGCATGATTATAAGATATGCATCACACAATCTCAGATTCATCTATTCAACCAACACAAAGTACTTCAAATGTGCCCCAAAGTTTCTACCGGAGAGTCAAGATGAAAATGTGTGCCAACCCCTATGCATAGGTTCATGGGCAGAACCCGCAAGTTGATCACTAAAACATACATCAAGTGGATCACGTGATATCCCATTGTCACCACAGATACGCACGGCAAGACATACATCAAGTGTTCTCAAATCCTTAAAGACTCAATCCGATAAGATAACTTCAAAGGGAAAACTCAATCCATTACAAGTGAGTAGAGGGGGAGAAACATCATAAGATCCAACTATAATAGCAAAGCTCGCAATACATCAAGATCATATCACCTCAAGAACACGAGAGAAAGAGATCAAACACATAGCTACTGGTACATACCCTCAGCCCCGAGGGTGAACTACTCCCTCCTCGTCATGGAGATCGCCGGGTTGATGAAGATGGCCACCGGCAAGGGATCCCCCCTCCGACAGGGTGCCGGAACAGGGTCCCGATTGGTTTTTCGTGGTTCTGGAGGTTTGCAGCGGCGGAACTCCCGATCTATTCCGTTCCCCGATGTTTTTAGGGTATATGGACATATATAGGCGAAAGAAGTCGGTCAGGGGAGCCACAAGGGGCCCACAAGGGTGGAGGGCGCACCTAGGGGGGTGGGCGCGCCCCCTGCCTCATGCCCTCCTCGTTGATTCCCTGACGTGCACTCCAAGTCCCCTGGATTGCTTCTGTTCCAAAAATAACTTTCTCGAAGGTTTCATACCGTTTTGACTCCGTTTGATATTCCTTTTCTTCGAAGCACCGAAACAAGGAGAAAAACACAAACTGGCACTGGGCTCTGGGTTAATAGGTTAGTCCCAAAAGTAATATAAAAGTGTTTACTAAAGCCCATAAACATTCAAAACAGATAATATAATAGCATGAATACTTCATAAATTGTAGATACGTTGGAGACGTATCACTCCGCACCCCTGTTGACCTCCTCGACGCCCACAAGTTGTGCCATGGCTATCGCCAAAGCTTGAACGCGTTCTCCCAGATCCTCGGCAGTCACGATGGCCCAATCAAAGGCCTTGTCGTGGGCAAGGACTAAGCCAAGCTTGACGAGTAGTTCCAATCCCGTGCCATAGATTACCTCGAGAAGCTAAGTTATAATGATGGGCATATGCGCTTGCTGCCAACGTCCGCGCTCCGCTTCACGCCCACGCTGCCCCTCGCCAAGTTCATGAACTGCCATTTCCCCCCTCCCTTAATGACGTGCCCGCTCTTTTTCTACCACGACTGAAGCACCTCGAGCTCATCGTCATCCGCATCCCAAAGGATGACATGGAGCGCTTGCTCCGCGGTTGTACTGCACTCGAGTTCCTTCGTCTTCAGGCGATGAATTGGTCGAGTACCTTGTGATACGTCTCCAACGTGTCTATAATTTATGAAGTATTCATGCTATTATATTATCCATCTTAGATGTTTTATATACATTTATATGCTATTTTATATGATTATTGGGACTAACCTATTAACCTAGAGCCCAGTGCCAATTTCTATTTTTTCCTTGTTTTTGAGTTTTATAGAAAAGGAATACCAAACGGAGTCTAATTGACGTGCCAATGTTTGATGATTTTTTATGGACCAAAAGAAATCCCTGGAGTAAAAGAGCTGGGCCATAAGAGTCCCAGGCTGTCCACGAGGGTGGGGGGCGCACCCACCCCCCTAGGCGTGGGCCCCTATCTCGTGGACGACTCGGAGACCCCCTTGATGTGAAACCGACGCCAAAAATTCCTATAAATACAGAAACCTCTAGAAAATAACCTAGATCGGAACTTTCGCCGCCGCAAGCCTCTGTAGCCACAAGAAATCAATCTAGGCCCTCTCTGGCACCCTGCCGGAGGGGGCCATCATCACCGGAGCCCATGGGGAAGGATCTCGGAGGGGCCATCATCGCCATGAAGGCCAAGGACAAGAGGGGGAACCTCTCCCCAACCAGGGGGGAGGCCATGGAGGAGGAAGCACAAGGGGGAGAACCTCTCCTCCTATCTCTCGGCGGCACCGGAGTGCCATCGGGAGGGGAATCATCGCCGTGATGATCGTCTTCATCAACATCACCATCATCATCACCATCCTCATCTCTTTTACGCGGTCCACTCTCCTGCACCCCGCTGTAATCCCTACTTGAACATGGTGCTTTATGCCACATATTATGATCTAATGATGTGTTACCATCCTATGATGTTTTGAGTAGATATCCTTTGTCTTTGGGTTGATTGATGATCTAGATTGGTATGAGTTGTATGTTTTATTTTGGTGCTGTCCTATGGTGCCCTCCGTGTCGCGCAAGCGTGAGGGATTCTCACTGTAGGGTGTTGCAATATGTCCATGGTTTACTTATTGTCTGCGTTGCTTGAGTGACAGAAGCATAAACACGGAAAAGTGGGTCACGGCGTATGTGATAAAGGGGACTTGATACTTTAATGGTATGGTTGGATTTTACCTTAATGATCTTTAATAGTTGCGGATGCTTGCTAGAGTTCCAATCATAAGTGCATATGATCCAAGAAGAGAAAGTATGTTAGCTTATGCCTCTCCCTCATATGAAATTGCAATAGTGATTACCGGTCTTGTTAATAATTGCCTAGGACAATTCCGCACACCGACCCATCATTATTCCACACTCGCTATTTATAATATTTAGTAATATATTCTAACTTTATGATAACAACGTCTACTTTTATATTTTAGCTCCCCGATATCATGCAAAGTTATCCTCTTCATACCCACAATGTAGTTTTATTTCTCGTTTCTAGTTGGAAGCAAACGTTCGGTGTACGTAGAGTCATATCAGTGGCAGATAGGACTTGAGATAATATTGATCTTACCTTTAGCTCCTTGTGGGTTCGACACTCCATACTTATCACTTCCACCTTTGGAAATTGCTACGATGATTCCCTGCACTTGGGAATTATCAAGCTCTTTTCTGGCGCCGTTGCCGGGGAGCAATAGCGTGGGGTTCATATTCTTGTGTGTGCTTGTTTGCTTTCTTCACTAAGTAGATTTTTGTCATTTTTGTTTATGTTTAGTTGTGGGTGAGACATACAATTTTTTTTAAAAGAATGAAAATACAAAAAAATTTACTTGCCTCTCATGCCTAAAAAGTTTTTCAATAAGAGAAGTGATTGGAAGGTTATGCATTGGAGAAGTGAGGGTCGACCTTGAACACTTGTGTTCATGCTCATGGAAACAATGTAAAAAAAATTCATGGAAGCTTCTCTGAAAATAATCATCCACTTGTATATATCCATTTTATTATAAAAATGATGTGCCAAGCTTTGGTTTTAGGATGATTAGATTGCTTGTTTGCTATGTGCAGTACAAAAACAGAAACTTTGGCTGTAGCGCATGATTTTACATTTTTTACTGGAAAGTTAAATGGGTCTGAAACTTTTTGCAAATTACTTATGTACAATTTTTTTAAATTGTCATATTTTTAAGAATTTTTTGGAGTTACAAAAGTTTACTAAATTCCCAGATTACTACAGATTGTCCTGTTTTTGACAGATTCTGTTTTTTCGTGTGTTGTTTGCTTATTTTGATGAATCCATGGATAGTATCGGGGGGTATGAACCATGGTAAAGTTGGAATAAAGTAGGTAAAGTGCTAATATGAAATTGGAATGAGTTTGCAACAGTACCAAAAGGTAGTGATTTTCTTTATTATACTAACGGATCTCACAAAGTTTTTGTTAAGTTTTTGTGTGGATGAAGTGTTCGAAGAACGAGGAGTTACCGATGTGAGAAGAATAAAGAGAGGCAAGAGTTCAAGCTTGGGGATTCCAAAGGCACCCCAAGTAGATATTCCAAGGATACTCAAGCACATAAGCTTGGGGATGCCCCGGTTGGCATCCCATCTTTCTTCTTCAACAATTATCAGTATACCCCGGTTTTTGTTTTGTTCACATGATTTGTGTCCTTTGTGTTTTTCTTTTTCTTTAAGAACCATGCTAGTATGAGATAGCCCTTCATCAATTTATAGAATGCTTCTTGTGCTTCACTTATATCTTTGAGTATGACCTTATAGAATGCTCTTTGTGCTTCACTTAAATCTTTTGAGTATGGTTTTATAGAATGCTTCGTGTGCTTCACTTATATATTTTGAGCTTCGATATTGGTTAGTCTATATTAATTGTAGAATGCTCCATGAAATTAACTTATATATTTTGGAGTATGAATAATACTATAATCTAAAGCGAGTTTGGAAGAGTGTCAACTTTAGGAATTAGTGACCCCACTATTCCGAATGAGAAGAATTTTGCTTATGTGGAGAGTAGTAAAATTTCTATGCTTGTAGATCATGAAAAGAATGCTTTATGTGATGGTTATATTGTTGAACTCATTCATGATGCTACTGAAAATTATTATGAGGGAGAAATACATGCTTGTAGGAGTTGCAATAATACCAAGTTTCCTCTCTATGTGCTTAAAGGTTTGAAGTTATACTTGTTTTGCCTTCCTATGCTAGTTGATTCTTGTTCCTATAAATTGTGTGCTCACAAAATCCACAGGCATAGGAAGTGGGTTAGATTTAAATGGGGTAGTCATATTCTTTATGATGCTCTCTTTATGTTTCAATTCTTATCTTTTATATGAGGATCATTGAAATCATCATGCCTAGCTAAAAGGCATTAAAGAAAAGCGCTTGTTCGGAGACAACCCAATATTTACCCTTACTGTTTTTGTGTGTTTACATGATTAAGCTACTGTATTAATCATGTTTTATAGCTTATTTTTCAATAAAGTGCCAAGTAAGACCTTTGGGAAGACTTGGGTGAAAGTTAATGTGATCTTGCTGTAAAAAACAGAAATTTGCGCTCACGAGATTACCTGTCATTTTTTGAAGAAGAGTGATTTTGAGTTGATTATTTTTGCAGAAGATTAATATACAAATTCCTCACGTCCATAAATTTATTTCATAATTTTTGGAGTAGCAGAAGTATGGTTGATGTCTAGATCATTACAGACTGTTCTGTTTTTGACAGATTTTTGTATTCACTGCATAGTTTGCTTGTTTTCTAGTTTCTATGGCTTATATTTCTCAATATAAATTGTATAAATGATATGGTAAAGTAGGAATTGTCTAAGAACAATTATGAACCTTGTCTTTGACAGTACCAAAGTGAATGGTTTACTCTTTATCATACTAACTTATCTCACGAAGTTCCGTTATGTTTTGTGTGATTGAAGTTTTCAAGCTTTGGGTGAGATATCGATATGAGGAGAATAAGGAGTGGAAAGACCATAAGCTTGGGTATTCCCAAGGCACCCCAAGGTAATATTCAAGGAATACTCAAGCTCCTAAGCTTGGGGATGCCCCGGAAGGCATCCCCTCTTCCGTCGTCAAAACTATCGGTATACCTTACTCGGAGCTATATTTTTATTCGTCACATGATATGTGTTTTACTTGGAGAGTATTTTCAATTTTACTTTCTGTTTGAATAAAATCATTGGATCTGAAATCTTGAATGAAAAAGAATCCTCCCATGGCTAGTTAATTATTTGACTACTCAGTGTTGTTCACTTATATCTTTTTGGAGTAGTTTGTCATTTACTCACGTGCTTCACGTATATCCTATGAGTAAATGGTTGAATGAATTGAATATCATAAATCTGAAATTTATATATGTTTCATATGCCTATACCATGGGGAGTAATGACTTCACACATAATAAGTATAGGTAGTAAACTTATTGAAAGTTAGAAAAAGCAGAATTGGTCACTTGAACAATTCATTAAAGAACATTGAAGGAAGAGAGATTTCACATATAAATACACTATCTTGGACATATTTTGTAATTGTGAACACTCATTAAAATATGACATGCTAAAAGGTTGATGTTGGACAAGGAAGAAAACTTAATGGGTTATGTTTTCCTATATCTGAAATGTTATATTGTCTTGGATCATCCTATATGTTGAGCTTGCATTTCCCTCTCATGCTAGCCAAAATCTTTTGCACCAAGTAGAAATAATACTTGTGCTTCCAAACATCCCTTAAACTAGTTTTGCCATGAGAGTCCACCATACCTACCTATGGATTGAGTAAGATCCTTCAAGTAAGTTGTCATCGATGCATGCAATAAAAATTGCTCTCTAAATATGTATGATCTATTAGTGCGAAGAAAATAAGCTTTATACAAACTTGTGATAGGGAAGAAATAAAAGCGACAGACTGCATAATAAAGGTCTCAATCACAAGAGGCAATATAAAGTGACATTCTTTGCATTAAGATTATGTGCATCCAACCTTAAAATCGCATGACAACCTCTGCTTCCCTCTGCGAAGGGCCTATCTTTTACTTTTAACTTCTACCCTTATACAAGAGTCATGGTGATCATCACCTTTCCTTTTTACACTTTTTTCCTTTGGCAAGCACTTTGTGTTGGAGCGATCCGGATATATATATCCACTTGGATGTAGGTTTTCATAAATTATTATTGTTGACATTACCCTTGAGGTAAAAGGTTGGGAGGCGAAACTATAAGCCCCTATCTTTCTCTGTGTCCAATTAAAACTTTGAACCCATAAATATCACATGAGTGCTAGCAATTGTGAAAGATTAAATGATAGTTGAGTATGTGGAGTTTGCTGAATCAAAGCTCTTACATATACCCTTCCCGAAAATAAGATGAATTGCAATTGTTTGATGACTAAGAGCACCGTTTGTTAGTTTTCAAGAAAGTTTATGATCTATACTTTAACATGTGAATAGCTTGTTACTTGATCATGAAATATTTTATGATATGAGCTACTGTTATGACATATAATGATTCTAGAAAAGGTGATTGAAATTATCATTGATCAAACTTGTGCACCTGCTAGCATTCACACTTCATAAATTATTTCTTTTATCATTTACCTAAGCTTGGGGATGCTGATATGTCTCCAACGTATCTATAATTTATGAAGTATTCATGCTATTATATTATCCATCATAGATGTTTTATATACATTTATATGCTATTTTATATGATTTTTGGAACTAACCTATTAACCTAGAGCCCAGTGCCAGTTTCTGTTTTTTCCTTGTTTTTGAGTTCTACAGAAAAGGAATACCAAATGGAGTCCAATTGACATGCCAATTTTTGATGATTTTTTATGGACCAAAAGAAGCCCCTGGAGTAAAAGTGTTGGTCCAGAAGAGTCCCGGGCTGTCCACGAGGGTGTGGGGCGCGCCCACCCCCCGGGCTTGGGCCCCTATCTCGTGGACGACTCAGAGACCCCCTTGATGTGAAACCGACGCCAAAAATTCCTATAAATACAAGAACCTCTAGAAAGTAACCTAGATCGGAACTTCCGCCGCTGCAAGCCTCTGTAGCCACAAAAAATCAATCTAGGCCCTCTCTGGCACCCTGCCGGAGGGGGCCATCATCATCGGAGCCCATGGGGAAGGATCTCAGAGGGGCCATCATCGCCATGAAGGCCAAGGACAAGAGGGGGAACCTCTCCCCTACCAGGGGGGAGGCCATGGAGGAGGAAGCACAAGGGGGAGAACCTCTCCTCCTATCTCTCGGCGGCACCGGAGTGCCATCGGGAGGGGAATCATCGCCGTGATGATCGTCTTCATCAACATCACCATCATCATCACCATCCTCATCTCTTTTACGCGGTCCACTCTCCTGCACGCCGCTGTAATCCCTATTTGAACATGGTGCTTTATGCCACATATTATGATCTAATGATGTGTTGCCATCCTATGATGTTTTGAGTAGATATCCTTTGTCTTTGGGTTGATTGATGATCTAGATTGGTATGAGTTGTATGTTTTATTTTGGTGCTGTCCTATGGTGCCCTCCGTGTCGCGCAAGCGTGAGGGATTCTCACTGTAGGGTGTTGCAATATGTCCATGGTTTACTTATTGTCTGCGTTGCTTGAGTGACAGAAGCATAAACACGGAAAAGTGGGTCACGGCGTATGTGATAAAGGGGACTTGATACTTTAATGGTATGGTTGGATTTTACCTTAATGATCTTTAATAGTTGCGGATGCTTGCTAGAGTTCCAATCATAAGTGCATATGATCCAAGAAGAGAAAGTATGTTAGCTTATGCCTCTCCCTCATATGAAATTGCAATAGTGATTACCGGTCTTGTTAATAATTGCCTAGGACAATTCCGCACACCGACCCATCATTATTCCACACTCCCTATTTATAATATTTAGTAATATATTCTAACTTTATGATAACAACATCTACTTTTATATTTTAGCTCCCCGATATCATGCAAAGTTATCCTCTTCATACCCACAATGTAGTTTTATTTCTCGTTTCTAGTTGGAAGCAAACGTTCGGTGTACGTAGAGTCGTATCAGTGGCAGATAGGACTTGAGATAATATTGATATTACCTTTAGCTCCTTGTGGGTTCGACACTCCATACTTATCACTTCCACCTTTGGAAATTGCTACGATGATTCCCTGCACTTGGGAATTATCAAGCTCTTTTCTGGCGCCGTTGCCGGGGAGCAATAGCGTGGGGTTCATATTCTTGTGTGTGCTTGTTTGCTTTCTTCACTAAGTAGATTTTTTTTCCTTTTTGTTTCTGTTTAGTTGTGGGTGAGACATACATTTTTTTTAAAAGAATGAAAATACAAAAAAATTTACTTGCCTCTCATGCCTAAAAAGTTTTTCAATAAGAGAAGTGATTGGAAGGTTATGCATTGGAGAAGTGAGGGTCGACCTTGAACACTTGTGTTCATGCTCATGGAAACAATGTAAAAAAAATTCATGGAAGCTTCTCTGAAAATAATCATCCACTTGTATATATCCATTTTATTATAAAA
Organism: Triticum aestivum; assembly: GCF_018294505.1. Classification (NCBI taxonomy): domain Eukaryota; kingdom Viridiplantae; phylum Streptophyta; class Magnoliopsida; order Poales; family Poaceae; genus Triticum; species Triticum aestivum. The sequence goes on from NC_057798.1 coordinate 135,148,025, forward strand.
ATGATGTGCCAAGCTTTGGTTTTAAGATGATTAGATTGCTTGTTTGCTATGTGCAGTACAAAAACAGAAACTTTGGCTGTAGCGCATGATTTTACATTTTTTACTGGAAAGTTAAATGGGTCTGAAACTTTTTGCAAATTACTTCTGTACAATTTTTTTAAATTGTCATATTTTTAAGAATTTTTTGGAGTTACAAAAGTTTACTAAATTCCCAGATTACTACAGATTGTCCTGTTTTTGACAGATTCTGTTTTTTCGTGTGTTGTTTGCTTATTTTGATGAATCAATGGATAGTATCGGGGGGTATGAACCATGGTAAAGTCGGAATAAAGTAGGTAAAGTGCTAATATGAAATTGGAATGAGTTTGCAACAGTACCAAAAGGTAGTGATTTTCTTTATTATACTAACGGATCTCACAAAGTTTTTGTTAAGTTTTTGTGTGGATGAAGTGTTTGAAGAACGAGGAGTTACCGATGTGAGAAGAATAAAGAGAGGCAAGAGTTCAAGCTTTGGGATTCCAAAGGCACCCCAAGTAAATATTCCAAGGATACTCAAGCACATAAGCTTGGGGATGCCCCGGTTGGCATCCCATCTTTCTTCTTCAACAATTATCAGTATACCCCGGTTTTTGTTTTGTTCACATGATTTGTGTCCTTTGTGTTTTTCTTTTTCTTTAAGAACCATGCTAGTATGAGATAGCCCTTCATCGATTTATAGAATGCTTCTTGTGCTTCACTTATATCTTTGAGTATGACCTTATAGAATGCTCTTTGTGCTTCACTTAAATCTTTTGAGTATGGTTTTATAGAATGCTTCGTGTGCTTCACTTATATATTTTGAGCTTCGATATTGGTTAGTCTGTATTAATTGTAGAATGCTCCATGAAATTCACTTATATATTTTGGAGTATGAATAATACTATAATCTAAAGCGAGTTTGGAAGAGTGTCAAATTTAGGAATTAGTGACCCCACTATTCCGAATGAGAAGAATTTTGCTTATGTGGAGAGTAGTAAAATTTCTATGCTTGTAGATCATGAAAAGAATGCTTTATGTGATGGTTATATTGTTGAACTCATTCATGATGCTACTGAAAATTATTATGAGGGAGAAATACATGCTTGTAGGAGTTGCAATAATACCAAGTTTCCTCTCTATGTGCTTAAAGGTTTGAAGTTATACTTGTTTTGCCTTCCTATGCTAGTTGATTCTTGTTCCTATAAATTGTGTGCTCACAAAATCCACAGGCATAGGAAGTGGGTTAGATTTAAATGGGGTAGTCATATTCTTTATGATGCTCTCTTTATGTTTCAATTCTTATCTTTTATATGAGGATCATTGAAATCATCATGCCTAGCTAAAAGGCATTAAAGAAAAGCGCTTGTTCGGAGACAACCCAATATTTACCCTTACTGTTTTTGTGTGTTTACATGATTAAGCTACTGTATTAATCATGTTTTATAGCTTATTTTTCAATAAAGTGCCAAGTAAGACCTTTGGGAAGACTTGGGTGAAAGTTAATGTGATCTTGCTGTAAAAAACAGAAATTTGCGCTCACGAGATTACCTGTCATTTTTTGAAGAAGAGTGATTTTGAGTTGATTATTTTTGCAGAAGATTAATATACAAATTCCTCACGTCCATAAATTTATTTCATAATTTTTGGAGTAGCAGAAGTATGGTTGATGTCTAGATCATTACAGACTGTTCTGTTTTTGACAGATTTTTGTATTCACTGCATAGTTTGCTTGTTTTCTAGTTTCTATGGCTTATATTTCTCAATATAAATTGTATAAATGATATGGTAAAGTAGGAATTGTCTAAGAACAATTATGAACCTTGTCTTTGACAGTACCAAAGTGAATGGTTTACTCTTTATCATACTAACTTATCTCACGAAGTTCCGTTATGTTTTGTGTGATTGAAGTTTTCAAGCTTTGGGTGAGATATCGATATGAGGAGAATAAGGAGTGGAAAGACCATAAGCTTGGGTATTCCCAAGGCACCCCAAGGTAATATTCAAGGAATACTCAAGCTCCTAAGCTTGGGGATGCCCCGGAAGGCATCCCCTCTTCCGTCGTCAAAACTATCGGTATACCTTACTCGGAGCTATATTTTTATTCGTCACATGATATGTGTTTTACTTGGAGAGTATTTTCAATTTTACTTTCTGTTTGAATAAAATCATTGGATCTGAAATCTTGAATGAAAAAGAATCCTCCCATGGCTAGTTAATTATTTGACTACTCAGTGTTGTTCACTTATATCTTTTTGGAGTAGTTTGTCATTTACTCACGTGCTTCACGTATATCCTATGAGTAAATGGTTGAATGAATTGAATATCATAAATCTGAAATTTATATATGTTTCATATGCCTATACCATGGGGAGTAATGACTTCACACATAATAAGTATAGGTAGTAAACTTATTGAAAGTTAGAAAAAGCAGAATTGGTCACTTGAACAATTCATTAAAGAACATTGAAGGAAGAGAGATTTCACATATAAATACACTATCTTGGACATATTTTGTAATTGTGAACACTCATTAAAATATGACATGCTAAAAGGTTGATGTTGGACAAGGAAGAAAACTTAATGGGTTATGTTTTCCTATATCTGAAATGTTATATTGTCTTGGATCATCCTATATGTTGAGCTTGCATTTCCCTCTCATGCTAGCCAAAATCTTTTGCACCAAGTAGAAATAATACTTGTGCTTCCAAACATCCCTTAAACTAGTTTTGCCATGAGAGTCCACCATACCTACCTATGGATTGAGTAAGATCCTTCAAGTAAGTTGTCATCGATGCATGCAATAAAAATTGCTCTCTAAATATGTATGATCTATTAGTGCGAAGAAAATAAGCTTTATACAAACTTGTGATAGGGAAGAAATAAAAGCGACAGACTGCATAATAAAGGTCTCAATCACAAGAGGCAATATAAAGTGACATTCTTTGCATTAAGATTATGTGCATCCAACCTTAAAATCGCATGACAACCTCTGCTTCCCTCTGCGAAGGGCCTATCTTTTACTTTTAACTTCTACCCTTATACAAGAGTCATGGTGATCATCACCTTTCCTTTTTACACTTTTTTCCTTTGGCAAGCACTTTGTGTTGGAGCGATCCGGATATATATATCCACTTGGATGTAGGTTTTCATAAATTATTATTGTTGACATTACCCTTGAGGTAAAAGGTTGGGAGGCGAAACTATAAGCCCCTATCTTTCTCTGTGTCCAATTAAAACTTTGAACCCATAAATATCACATGAGTGCTAGCAATTGTGAAAGATTAAATGATAGTTGAGTATGTGGAGTTTGCTGAATCAAAGCTCTTACATATACCCTTCCCGAAAATAAGATGAATTGCAATTGTTTGATGACTAAGAGCACCGTTTGTTAGTTTTCAAGAAAGTTTATGATCTATACTTTAACATGTGAATAGCTTGTTACTTGATCATGAAATATTTTATGATATGAGCTACTGTTATGACATATAATGATTCTAGAAAAGGTGATTGAAATTATCATTGATCAAACTTGTGCACCTGCTAGCATTCACACTTCATAAATTATTTCTTTTATCATTTACCTAAGCTTGGGGATGCTGATATGTCTCCAACGTATCTATAATTTATGAAGTATTCATGCTATTATATTATCCATCATAGATGTTTTATATACATTTATATGCTATTTTATATGATTTTTGGAACTAACCTATTAACCTAGAGCCCAGTGCCAGTTTCTGTTTTTTCCTTGTTTTTGAGTTCTACAGAAAAGGAATACCAAATGGAGTCCAATTGACATGCCAATTTTTGATGATTTTTTATGGACCAAAAGAAGCCCCTGGAGTAAAAGTGTTGGTCCAGAAGAGTCCCGGGCTGTCCACGAGGGTGTGGGGCGCGCCCACCCCCCGGGCTTGGGCCCCTATCTCGTGGACGACTCAGAGACCCCCTTGATGTGAAACCGACGCCAAAAATTCCTATAAATACAAGAACCTCTAGAAAGTAACCTAGATCGGAACTTCCGCCGCTGCAAGCCTCTGTAGCCACAAAAAATCAATCTAGGCCCTCTCTGGCACCCTGCCGGAGGGGGCCATCATCATCGGAGCCCATGGGGAAGGATCTCAGAGGGGCCATCATCGCCATGAAGGCCAAGGACAAGAGGGGGAACCTCTCCCCTACCAGGGGGGAGGCCATGGAGGAGGAAGCACAAGGGGGAGAACCTCTCCTCCTATCTCTCGGCGGCACCGGAGTGCCATCGGGAGGGGAATCATCGCCGTGATGATCGTCTTCATCAACATCACCATCATCATCACCATCCTCATCTCTTTTACGCGGTCCACTCTCCTGCACGCCGCTGTAATCCCTATTTGAACATGGTGCTTTATGCCACATATTATGATCTAATGATGTGTTGCCATCCTATGATGTTTTGAGTAGATATCCTTTGTCTTTGGGTTGATTGATGATCTAGATTGGTATGAGTTGTATGTTTTATTTTGGTGCTGTCCTATGGTGCCCTCCGTGTCGCGCAAGCGTGAGGGATTCTCACTGTAGGGTGTTGCAATATGTCCATGGTTTACTTATTGTCTGCGTTGCTTGAGTGACAGAAGCATAAACACGGAAAAGTGGGTCACGGCGTATGTGATAAAGGGGACTTGATACTTTAATGGTATGGTTGGATTTTACCTTAATGATCTTTAATAGTTGCGGATGCTTGCTAGAGTTCCAATCATAAGTGCATATGATCCAAGAAGAGAAAGTATGTTAGCTTATGCCTCTCCCTCATATGAAATTGCAATAGTGATTACCGGTCTTGTTAATAATTGCCTAGGACAATTCCGCACACCGACCCATCATTATTCCACACTCCCTATTTATAATATTTAGTAATATATTCTAACTTTATGATAACAACATCTACTTTTATATTTTAGCTCCCCGATATCATGCAAAGTTATCCTCTTCATACCCACAATGTAGTTTTATTTCTCGTTTCTAGTTGGAAGCAAACGTTCGGTGTACGTAGAGTCGTATCAGTGGCAGATAGGACTTGAGATAATATTGATATTACCTTTAGCTCCTTGTGGGTTCGACACTCCATACTTATCACTTCCACCTTTGGAAATTGCTACGATGATTCCCTGCACTTGGGAATTATCAAGCTCTTTTCTGGCGCCGTTGCCGGGGAGCAATAGCGTGGGGTTCATATTCTTGTGTGTGCTTGTTTGCTTTCTTCACTAAGTAGATTTTTTTTCCTTTTTGTTTCTGTTTAGTTGTGGGTGAGACATACATTTTTTTTAAAAGAATGAAAATACAAAAAAATTTACTTGCCTCTCATGCCTAAAAAGTTTTTCAATAAGAGAAGTGATTGGAAGGTTATGCATTGGAGAAGTGAGGGTCGACCTTGAACACTTGTGTTCATGCTCATGGAAACAATGTAAAAAAAATTCATGGAAGCTTCTCTGAAAATAATCATCCACTTGTATATATCCATTTTATTATAAAAATGATGTGCCAAGCTTTGGTTTTAAGATGATTAGATTGCTTGTTTGCTATGTGCAGTACAAAAACAGAAACTTTGGCTGTAGCGCATGATTTTACGTTTTTTACTGGAAAGTTAAATGGGTCTGAAACTTTTTGCAAATTACTTCTGTACAATTTTTTTAAATTGTCATATTTTTAAGAATTTTTTGGAGTTACAAAAGTTTACTAAATTCCCAGATTACTACAGATTGTCCTGTTTTTGACAGATTCTGTTTTTTCGTGTGTTGTTTGCTTATTTTGATGAATCAATGGATAGTATCGGGGGGTATGAACCATGGTAAAGTTGGAATAAAGTAGGTAAAGTGCTAATATGAAATTGGAATGAGTTTGCAACAGTACCAAAAGGTAGTGATTTTCTTTATTATACTAACGGATCTCACAAAGTTTTTGTTAAGTTTTTGTGTGGATGAAGTGTTCGAAGAACGAGGAGTTACCGATGTGAGAAGAATAAAGAGAGGCAAGAGTTCAAGCTTTGGGATTCCAAAGGCACCCCAAGTAAATATTCCAAGGATACTCAAGCACATAAGCTTGGGGATGCCCCGGTTGGCATCCCATCTTTCTTCTTCAACAATTATCAGTATACCCCGGTTTTTGTTTTGTTCACATGATTTGTGTCCTTTGTGTTTTTCTTTTTCTTTAAGAACCATGCTAGTATGAGATAGCCCTTCATCGATTTATAGAATGCTTCTTGTGCTTCACTTATATCTTTGAGTATGACCTTATAGAATGCTCTTTGTGCTTCACTTAAATCTTTTGAGTATGGTTTTATAGAATGCTTCGTGTGCTTCACTTATATATTTTGAGCTTCGATATTGGTTAGTCTGTATTAATTGTAGAATGCTCCATGAAATTCACTTATATATTTTGGAGTATGAATAATACTATAATCTAAAGCGAGTTTGGAAGAGTGTCAACTTTAGGAATTAGTGACCCCACTATTCCGAATGAGAAGAATTTTGCTTATGTGGAGAGTAGTAAAATTTCTATGCTTGTAGATCATGAAAAGAATGCTTTATGTGATGGTTATATTGTTGAACTCATTCATGATGCTACTGAAAATTATTATGAGGGAGAAATACATGCTTGTAGGAGTTGCAATAATACCAAGTTTCCTCTCTATGTGCTTAAAGGTTTGAAGTTATACTTGTTTTGCCTTCCTATGCTAGTTGATTCTTGTTCCTATAAATTGTGTGCTCACAAAATCCACAGGCATAGGAAGTGGGTTAGATTTAAATGGGGTAGTCATATTCTTTATGATGCTCTCTTTATGTTTCAATTCTTATCTTTTATATGAGGATCATTGAAATCATCATGCCTAGCTAAAAGGCATTAAAGAAAAGCGCTTATTCGGAGACAACCCAATATTTACCCTTACTGTTTTTGTGTGTTTACATGATTAATCTACTGTATTAATCATGTTTTATAGCTTATTTTTCAATAAAGTGCCAAGTAAGACCTTTGGGAAGACTTGGGTGAAAGTTAATGTGATCTTGCTGTAAAAAACAGAAATTTGCGCTCACGAGATTACCTGTCATTTTTTGAAGAAGAGTGATTTTGAGTTGATTATTTTTGCAGAACATTAATATACAAATTCCTCACGTCCATAAATTTATTTCATAATTTTTGGAGTAGCAGAAGTATGGTTGATGTCTAGATCATTACAGACTGTTCTGTTTTTGACAGATTTTTGTATTCACTGCATAGTTTGCTTGTTTTCTAGTTTCTATGGCTTATATTTCTCAATATAAATTGTATAAATGATATGGTAAAGTAGGCATTGTCTAAGAACAATTATGAACCTTGTCTTTGACAGTACCAAAGTGAATGGTTTACTCTTTATCATACTAACTTATCTCACGAAGTTCCGTTAAGTTTTGTGTGATTGAAGTTTTCAAGCTTTGGGTGAGATATCGATATGAGGAGAATAAGGAGTGGAAAGACCATAAGCTTGGGGATTCCCAAGGCACCCCAAGGTAATATTCAAGGAATACTCAAGCGCCTAAGCTTGGGGATGCCCCGGAAGGCATCCCCTCTTCCGTCGTCAAAACTATCGGTATACCTTACTCGGAGCTATATTTTTATTCGTCACATGATATGTGTTTTACTTGGAGAGTATTTTCAATTTTACTTTCTGTTTGAATAAAATCATTGGATCTGAAATCTTGAATGAAAAAGAATCCTCCCATGGCTAGTTAATTATTTGACTACTCAGTGTTGTTCACTTATATCTTTTTGGAGTAGTTTGTCATTTACTCACGTGCTTCACGTATATCCTATGAGTAAATGGTTGAATGAATTGAATATCATAAATCTGAAATTTATATATGTTTCATATGCCTATACCATGGGGAGTAATGACTTCACACATAATAAGTATAGGTAGTAAACTTATTGAAAGTTAGAAAAAGCAGAATTGGTCACTTGAACAATTCATTAAAGAACATTGAAGGAAGAGAGATTTCACATATAAATACACTATCTTGGACATATTTTGTAATTGTGAACACTCATTAAAATATGACATGCTAAAAGGTTGATGTTGGACAAGGAAGAAAACTTAATGTGTTATGTTTTCCTATATCTGAAATGTTATATTGTCTTGGATCATCCTATATGTTGAGCTTGCATTTCGCTCTCATGCTAGCCAAAATCTTTTGCACCAAGTAGAAATAATACTTGTGCTTCCAAACATCCCTTAAACTAGTTTTGCCATGAGAGTCCACCATACCTACCTATGGATTGAGTAAGATCCTTCAAGTAAGTTGTCATCGATGCATGCAATAAAAATTGCTCTCTAAATATGTATGATCTATTAGTGCGAAGAAAATAAGCTTTATACAAACTTGTGATAGGGAAGAAATAAAAGCGACAGACTGCATAATAAAGGTCTCAATCACAAGAGGCAATATAAAGTGACATTCTTTGCATTAAGATTATGTGCATCCAACCTTAAAATCGCATGACAACCTCTGCTTCCCTCTGCGAAGGGCCTATCTTTTACTTTTAACTTCTACCCTTATACAAGAGTCATGGTGATCATCACCTTTCCTTTTTACACTTTTTTCCTTTGGCAAGCACTTTGTGTTGGAGCGATCCGGATATATATATCCACTTGGATGTAGGTTTTCATAAATTATTATTGTTGACATTACCCTTGAGGTAAAAGGTTGGGAGGCGAAACTATAAGCCCCTATCTTTCTCTGTGTCCGATTAAAACTTTGAACCCATAAATATCACATGAGTGCTAGCAATTGTGAAAGATTAAATGATAGTTGAGTATGTGGAGTTTGCTGAATCAAAGCTCTTACATATACCCTTCCCGAAAATAAGATGAATTGCAATTGTTTGATGACTAAGAGCACTATTTGTTAGTTTTCAAGAAAGTTTATGATCTATACTTTAACATGTGAATAGCTTGTTACTTGATCATGAAACATTTTATGATATGAGCTACTGTTATGACATATAATGATGCTAGAAAAGGTGATTGAAATTATCATTGATCAAACTTGTGCACCTGCTAGCATTCACACTTCATAAATTAATTCTTTTATCATTTACCTAAGCTTGGGGATGCTGATATCTCTCCAACGTATCTATAATTTATGAAGTATTCATGCTATTATATTATCCATCATAGATGTTTTATATACATTTATATGCTATTTTATATGAATTTTGGGACTAACCTATTAACCTAGAGCCCAGTGCCAGTTTCTGTTTTTTCCTTGTTTTTGAGTTCTACAGAAAAGGAATACCAAATGGAGTCCAATTGACATGCCAATTTTTGATGATTTTTTATGGACCAAAAGAAGCCCCTGGAGTAAAAGAGTTGGGCCAGAAGAGTCCCGGGCTGTCCACGAGGGTGTGGGGCGCGCCCACCCCCTGGGCTTGGGCCCCTATCTCGTGGACGACTCAGAGACCCCCTTGATGTGAAACCGACGCCAAAAATTCCTATAAATACAAGAACCTCTAGAAAGTAACCTAGATCGGAACTTCCGCCGCTGCAAGCCTCTGTAGCCACAAAAAATCAATCTAGGCCCTCTCTGGCACCCTGCCGGAGGGGGCCATCATCATCGGAGCCCATGGGGAAGGATCTCAGAGGGGCCATCATCGCCATGAAGGCCAAGGACAAGAGGGGGAACCTCTCCCCTACCAGGGGGGAGGCCATGGAGGAGGAAGCACAAGGGGGAGAACCTCTCCTCCTATCTCCCAGCGGCACCGGAGTGCCATCGGGAGGGGAATCATCGCCGTGATGATCGTCTTCATCAACATCACCATCATCATCACCATCCCCATCTCTTTTACGCGGTCCACTCTCCTGCACCCCGCTGTAATCCCTACTTGAACATGGTGCTTTATGCCACATATTATGATCTCATGATGTGTTGCCATCCTATGATGTTTTGAGTAGATATCCTTTGTCTTTGGGTTGATTGATGATCTAGATTGGTATGAGTTGTATGTTTTATTTTGGTGCTGTCCTATGGTGCCCTCCGTGTCGCGCAAGCGTGAGGGATTCTCACTGTAGGGTGTTGCAATATGTCCATGGTTTACTTATTGTCTGCGTTGCTTGAGTGACAGAAGCATAAACACGGAAAAGTGGGTCACGGCGTATGTGATAAAGGGGACTTGATACTTTAATGGTATGGTTGGATTTTACCTTAATGATCTTTAATAGTTGCGGATGCTTGCTAGAGTTCCAATCATAAGTGCATATGATCCAAGAAGAGAAAGTATGTTAGCTTATGCCTCTCCCTCATATGAAATTGCAATAGTGATTACCGGTCTTGTTAATAATTGCCTAGGACAATTCCGCACACCGACCCATCATTATTCCACACTCCCTATTTATAATATTTAGTAATATATTCTAACTTTATGATAACAACATCTACTTTTATATTTTAGCTCCCCGATATCATGCAAAGTTATCCTCTTCATACCCACAATGTAGTTTTATTTCTCGTTTCTAGTTGGAAGCAAACGTTCGGTGTACGTAGAGTCGTATCAGTGGCAGATAGGACTTGAGATAATATTGATATTACCTTTAGCTCCTTGTGGGTTCGACACTCCATACTTATCACTTCCACCTTTGGAAATTGCTACGATGATTCCCTGCACTTGGGAATTATCAAGCTCTTTTCTGGCGCCGTTGCCGGGGAGCAATAGCGTGGGGTTCATATTCTTGTGTGTGCTTGTTTGCTTTCTTCACTAAGTAGATTTTTTTTCCTTTTTGTTTCTGTTTAGTTGTGGGTGAGACATACATTTTTTTTAAAAGAATGAAAATACAAAAAAATTTACTTGCCTCTCATGCCTAAAAAGTTTTTCAATAAGAGAAGTGATTGGAAGGTTATGCATTGGAGAAGTGAGGGTCGACCTTGAACACTTGTGTTCATGCTCATGGAAACAATGTAAAAAAAATTCATGGAAGCTTCTCTGAAAATAATCATCCACTTGTATATATCCATTTTATTATAAAAATGATGTGCCAAGCTTTGGTTTTAAGATGATTAGATTGCTTGTTTGCTATGTGCAGTACAAAAACAGAAACTTTGGCTGTAGCGCATGATTTTAC